>NW_017537356.1:246403-259300 GCF_001853355.1 Bactrocera latifrons
TTATATTTTCAAAAAATTTTAGTCGCTGTTTTTCTAATTTTAACTACTTCTGAGGTTTTAAAAATACTTGTTTTTTAAAATTACAAAATTCAAAAATTCCAAAAAAATATTAAAAAATTCAAAAAAATATTTAGACGCTGTTTTCGCTATTTTAAGAACTTTAAAGAGTTTCAAGAATATTTTTGCAAAATCTTGGTTTTTTAGCGCACAGAAAAATATATTCCTTTACAAAACTTCCAACCTACTACTTAGAAATAAATATATTTCCCAAACTTTTTCATTTGGCCTAAGAAAATTCAATAAAAACCATCCAATTTATTCAACAGCTCAACCTTAATCCCTCTCATTATACAGCCGGCGCGCATTAACCTTGTCACAGCAAGTTTATTTCAATTATTCATGAATTTAAGTCTGTCACTTACACAATACACATACACAGTTACATATCGACTACTTCTAATTATACTGGCGGCACCCGCATAACCCACCAGCGAAGCGAAGATGTCGCCTTCATTTCGGCTACTTAGCAAAATAATCAAAATTGACGGCATAAAACAAAGTATAACAGCTCATAATAGGCAATACATTATGGCAATAAAGCGCTGCTGCTGATTATTTTTCAACGGCTTTGACAGAAGTCGGTCGAAAAACGAAATTTTTCCAAATGCGCTCATAAACCAAGCCATTTCAATACAAATTCGTATATGAATGTGTTTAAGACATTTTATTATAAATGTGTGTGTGTGTGTGTGTGTGTCTATAGTGATGAGTAATTATTGTTGTTAGCGCACACATCACACTAATGCACTAATACATCAACTACAACAAAAAAATTGCTGTCAGCAATGCTTCACACAAACGTCAACATCTGCGATTGATATCGCAAATGGCGTTATTAGTTGTCATATGGTTATGTTAACGGTAGTACACAAAACAGCTTACACCACAAACACATGTGCGTCTGCATATGTGTGTATTGTATCGAAATTGCGCTCAATAGTGTTATATGTGTCAGCAGGAGGCGGCCAACTGGGCGATTGTCAACTTAATGGATGCGGATTGTTGCTTGCGGTTTTATTGCTTTCGTTTTTAGTGTAATCAAACCGGCTATGCACACACACATACAAATACATATTAAATCACTTTTAATTATCGCAATGAAAAAATTGTGCCGTCAAGTGAAAGTGTTGGGCCCTTCAAAATAGTAATGGCAGGTAGACAGTTCAAACAAACAATGGCGCTATAAATGAGTCAATATAGAATATGTATATATTGTATAAATAAACTTGTATCGTGCTAACAAATGAGGTGCCTGCGGGCATATCGCGCTTGTCGTCCCGCTTTCAGCAATTTTATGCACATACACACGCACAGATATATGTGAAAGAGTGCATTGAATGGCAAAGTGAGGCATTACGTGGACGCAGGCGCTAGCGCCGCCGGCAAGGCAGCCTTGCCATTGCCACCCTCATGAATATTTCATTACGAAATATGCCGGTTATTGGTGTTAATCAAATTGAAATCGAGCGGCGCACAAAGAAAAATAATAAAATGAGCGCTAATGACGCTTTGTTAGTGCCAAAACGAGCAGTAAGCAGCGAGAATCAATAGAAATAGAGACACAAAAGTTCTATACTTCGCGCAATTTATATGAAAACTTTTGCTTGTAATCAGTGTTAAGGGTTAAGACGTACAGACGACGTGAGTTTAGGGTCATCAATCAATTAATCAACGTTGTGACGTCAAGTCGCACAAAAAGTAGACAATTTAGGAGGCGAAAAAAATGTGCGCTTTTGTATTATGAAAGTAATAATAATGATCGAGTGGCTTGATAGTAGTCTAGAAAGCGAAAATGCGGCTACTTGAAGGGTTAGCAAATACATAAAGTGGGGTTATGTACGTTTAGAGACTATGTAAAGATTCTTTTTTGCGCAAAGTGAGGTTATGTGGGCTTTATGAAATTTTTTTTTTTTTTTTTTTTTTTGCATAAAGTGAGGTTATGCATGCTTAAAGAGTTGTATTTAGAATTTTTTCCAATATGCCAAACCGCACAGCGAAATATTAGAAAAAAATTAAACAAAAAAAAATTGCTCTCAAAAATCTATACATATGCACATGTCTAGGAAAATGCATGTTATCCAACGCGAAAAAAGTAGTTCATCATTTTGCTAGTGACACTTCCGCTACAAAAGCGCCCAGACGTGCTCGGAAAAAAATGATAATCTGCTATTTACAAAAATTTTCGACAAAGGAGTCAAACCAAATGGCGTTTAGGGCACAAAATGCATACATATATGATGTGGCTGTATGTGAAAGAAGTATGTGAACAAAGGGCATTTCCACATGTGGCACATAGAAATGTAAGTGGCAGACAACGTTAGAAAAATAATATTGTATGCAACCCCGCACACAGGGCCTACTAATGAACAAAGGAAAAAATGATGAATGACATTTTAGTTACATCAAATGGCTGTCATCTGTCTGCCTGTCTGAGACTGCCGTTGACGTTTTACTACAACTGTCACTTTGACATTGTACAGCGTGCATGAGCTCGAATGTGTGTATTTGTTTATATGTATATGTCTTTATATTTTTGTATGTTTATATGTAGTGCCGCCTAATTTAAAACTCATGTAGTTTGTTAATGAAATATATAAGTCGCAAAGCTGGTGAGCTGTCTGGCAAGAAAACAGTATTATAAGTGCATTTCTAAAATAGAAAAGTGATTTGAAATATCTCAAGCAGGCATACAATAATATGCAGAGCAAGTGGTATGTAAATTTTACAGTTGTAACCTATACAATTGAGAAGAAAGCTTGGAGGTAAACAGGGAGGCAACGAATTTATAGGACGAAAAAGCTTTGTTATAAGCAAATAAAAGAAAAAAGCTAAGCTACACTAAATTCAAGCAAAAATGCTAACTTCTGCTGCGCCGAAGTTATAATAATGTATACATATACAATTTTTTTCATACAAGCACTTAACTTTTATCGAAGTGTTTGTATGACAGCTATATGCTATAGTAGTCCGATATGAACAATTTCTCCGAGGATTGTACCGTTATGTTAAAAACTAGCTCACGCAAAATTTCATAAAGATAACTCATCAAATGAAAGAGTTTTGCATACAAGGACGTGATTTTGATCGATGAGCTTGTATGACAGCTATATGCTACAGTAGTGCGACCTGAACAATTTTTTCGGAGATTATAGCGCTATCTTTAGAAATAATCCATACCAAAATTCGTAAAGATATCTCATCAAATGAAAGAGTTTCGCATACAAGGACGTGATTTTGGTCGATGAGCTTGCATGCCAGCTATATGCTATAGCAATCCGATCTCAAAAATTTCTTCGACTATCGAAAGTATCAAACAAAAAATGTAAGCTTCCCCACCTTGCCGCACCTAAAATCACCAATAAACTCAATAACCGCCTTAAAAATCAAAATTCTACTACTTGCAGCGCCACAAGCGCGCATTATAAACACCACATGCCAGCGTTGTCAAGCTAAATGCTTAATAAATAAATAAACTATACGTTTATAAGTATTTTTATGCAGTCAGTGTGAATTGAGGCACGCTGCTGTAAAACATTTCGGCTGGGAGCACTGCTACCCACTGTGCAAGAAGCTGTGTGGAGGCCCACTTTTAGGCGCCTACATGCGCGTTTGCCACTTGCAAGGGGCAGAAAGTGCATAAAGTGTTTAAACAGTTTTTTTTTTTTAATGTTATTTTATTTTATTTTATTTCTTTTCTTCATGTAAACTTGAAGCTAACATTAAATTCCTCAGCAGCCCAATTGTCTCTACATGAATTTGTTTTTTAATTTCTTTGCATTGGCAGCATTTATGCAGCCTGTCGCAATTGTATATGCCACAAGCTACTGTTACTACTCCACAAAACGCCAACCAACTCATTAATGTTGCAAGCAACCACTGCCGGCAGCGCCAAGTGCCTGAAGGC
Organism: Bactrocera latifrons; assembly: GCF_001853355.1. NCBI lineage: Eukaryota > Metazoa > Arthropoda > Insecta > Diptera > Tephritidae > Bactrocera > Bactrocera latifrons. Next base: position 250,368 of record NW_017537356.1, read on the forward strand.
TACCTGCCGCTCGGGGTGTTGCAGGTGTTCTTTGGGGGCATGGTCAGCAAATTTCAAAAAAAAATAAAATTAATAAATGATGCTTTACTTTTATTACCAGCAATTTAAGTTTAAATTTTATGTCCTTGCTGCAAAGTTTTTTAAACTATTTTGTGTCTTACTGGATTTCCACTGCGCGTTGCTTGCGCGAACCAACTGCTTTATGTGACTTCTACCTTTTATTGCTTTCTTCGTATTCAAAGCTTATTGTCATGCACTTCCTGCCATATTTTTTATTATTCTCCTTTCGCATACATTTCACTTAAAAAAATTCTACAATAACAATGCCCGCTGTAAAACAATAAAGTTCAAAGCTCTTAGCTGCCACTTCATGCATGCCTGAGACTAGGCCACTAAGTGCAGCATGGCTTTCTTATATTCTATTGTTTTGCATACTATTTTTTGCATTGTTGAGAGGATTCCCCCCGCTTTTACGTCCCTTACACATACATTGATCATGCATGTAACGGTACTTTTATTGCACCAACTGTCGTCCTCTAATAGGTGCATAGCGCGCGGGTTGAAGCAGCAAATTGGCCAGTTACCCAGTTTTCTTGGTTACTTACTGCTCCAGTGTCTCTAGACGCAAACACACACACAGCGAAATGCTTGCGGCAATCAGGTCGTCTTTGGATGTTTACTTACTATGCCTACACTGGAGAGAAGACTCTTGATTTTGTCATTTTTGTTGTTTGTTGGCATAAATATTGCATATATGCATTTATATTTCATGTTTTGTTGATTTTGATAGTATGAGCCGCTGATATTGTTGTTGTTGAGGTCATTGCTTGAGTGATGCTGCACGGACAGCTGTTGCAGAATGCAACAATACAATGAAGACGGAACGAGGAGACAATAAATTGACTTTGGTGATATACACAAGAATATATATAAGAGACAAAATTATGAGATACAGATTATTGTGGTAGCGTGGAAGAAGCAGCAGAGATACATTTACAGCAACTTACTTTAATTTAAAAAAATACAAAAAATTATTTTTCGAAAAAATAGTTAATGAAAAACTAATTTTGATCCAACTCAAAAATTTTTTTCCAAAAAAAATACTTGAAAAACTAATTTCGAATTAAAAAAAAAAAAATAATAAAAAATGTATATTCAGGAAAAATATATGTGACCTGGTCTACGAAAAGGGAGCTAACGTGCGAAAACTAGTTTATGACTTTTTGGATTCTAAAAAAAGCATCTCATCTTCCATCCGAATCAACTAAGATTTTTTGGCACCTAAGCCCCCTTTCCGTAGACCAGATCACATATGTATATTTGAATTATTAATCTCGATTCAATACGCAAATTTCTAACAATGAAATTTCGAACAAGGAAAAATTACAAATTTTATTTTCGAACGAAAAAATATTTACAAAGTTAATATAAAATCAATTATTAAATTATAATAACAAGATTCCAAAAAAATTATATTCATAAGTAACCAAAATTAATGAAAACGGGAATAAAATATAATTCTAAAACTTACAAAAAAAGAGTTTTTTAAAGAAAAAAGTTGTAAAAAATGTATTTCGTATTGATTCGAAAATTACAAAAACAAATTTTTATTCAGAACTTACAAAAACTCAATTTTCGAAAACTTTATTCGAAAAAATAAATTTTTTAACGAAAAAATATTATAAAAAACACTAATTTCGATTTATTTAAGAAATTAAAAAATAATGTTCGTACAAAAAAATAAGTGAAATATTAATTTCGAATCAACTCTAAACCTGAAAAACTCAATTTTCGAGTAAAAATTATATAAAAAATATTTTTGATTTCGACTAAGTACAAAAATTACAAAAAATATTCAAAAATTGTATTTTCGAATAAAAAATATTTAAAAAAAATTAACTTCGAATATATTCAAATATTACAAAAAATTTCACTTGAAAAAGTATTTGAAATATATTTTCGAACGAAAAAATATTGAAACAATTAGTTTAGATTCAATTTTTAGATCGAAAATTGTTTACAATTTCGAACGAAAAAATATTTAAAATTAAATTTCCTACAATTCAAATAATAAAAGCAAAAACGCAAATACTCCAACATAATAAAACCAACTTAAGCCTCTTCGCTTTGTCATTTACCTTCCACAATACAAAAACAAACAATATTTATACTTAATCAACGTAGCAGCGGACTCACTAATGAATTACACAGACCTACTAAATTGGTTTACTAAGAAATGCGAAATTAATTGGCCCAGAATACTGCTAGCCTACTCCACAGACAGTCTGCGACCACTCCGTCTTGTTCTATTCCACATTTTAGCCAGGCGTTTCCTAGACGAGTAGCACAATATGCGCCAGTCAAGTTTTGGTCTCCACGCACAAACAACTTTCAATCAATGAATTTGTCTGCGAAATAACAAGACAATACAATGCAAGACAATAAAAGGAGAGATAATGAAAAAATAACAAAAAGTTGCATAAAAATGTAATATTGCCTTATTATATAGGCGGCTTGGCGCAAAATCAATAACATTTCTGAACATATTGCTGCGTAAGCCACAACAAAAACTACAAACAAATAATAAAGCAATAAATAATAATTGAGCTTAATAAGTCAAAATGAGGCGACTATACCAGTGAACTTAAGCGAAATAGATTGGCGCAAGTCTGCCTACAGTAGAAAAGACTTAAAAAGTAAACACAAAAATGCCTAATGAATATAGAAGACTGAAAAAATAATAATAACACATTAATGTGGCACATAATAGGACGTTAATGGGAAAATAATGAGAAGACCTTTAAAAACCACAAAACTGCATTAATTTTTAATTTTACTTTACTAGAATGATTCACTAAAAATATAAAGTCAATTCAATTTCAACCAAAATTTCGTTCGAAAATTCGTTTTTTGCAATTTAATTGTACAATATTTTTTAAAATTATTTTTCGCTCGAAAATATATTTTTGGAAACATTTTAATTAAATTGTTTTTCAATTTTCAAAAACTTTTTCGTTCGAAATTTAAATTTTTAAGAAATTAAATTTCAAAAAAGTTAGTTCGAAAATTTTTTTTTGTAACTTCCAAATTGAACAAAAATCAAAAAAAAAGTTTTCAAATATTTTTTCCTTCGAAAATTGATTTTTTAATTTTTTGGAAAAATGTTAAATAAATTTTTAAATTTTTGTTCAAACATTGATTTTTGTAATATTTGATTCTATTTGAAACAAGTTCTTCAAACCTTTTTTTTTTATCCAAAACTTAATTTTTTGTAATTTTGAGTTACATGGAAATTAATGTTTAAAATATTTTTTCCTCTGAAAATAGATCAATTTCAATTTTTTATTTGAATCTAAATTAATTCTTTATACCTTTTTGCGTTCAAAAATAAATGTTTTAAGTTTCAAATTAAATGACATTAAAATTCAAAAAATTTCAATTAAGCTTTTTTCATTCGAAATTTTATTTCTGTAATTTTTAATTAAATGGATTTTGTGCAAAACAAATTTTTTTTTTACATTTTGAATTGTATCAAAATTTTTAATTCCTTTCAAAAATAGTTTTTCTTCAAAAATATTTTTTTTGAATAAAATTCTTTTTTTAAATATTAGTTTTCTTTTATTTTCCTACTTCAATATACACATCTTTATTATACTCTTTGCTGGTTGCAACTTCCTAAAACCACACCCACAACAAATTTCCGTTTTACCTTCAAAGACCTGCGCCCTTTCCTTCCCTTCTATTTATTGCTCAAAGTTCAAAAGTGTTGAGCTTGCGACCACAATTTGTACTGAAGTGGAATATTTTCGACGATCACAAGTACCAATAAATGCATATACATATATGTATGTATACATATGTATGCAGTTGTGGAAGCGCAAGTAACATATGTATGCACTTATGCGGGTGCGCTTGAGAAATTGCAACAAATTACATTGCGCGTTTATCAGACGCCACCGGAAGCAACTTGCTTCAAGCACAACAGCTACTGTGCCACACACACACAGCACTCACACGAGCAAGTATGTGTAAGAGTTTGCGCCTCAAAAAGCTACAAGCTTACGTCTACTTGTTGTTGTTGCTGCATTTTATTTTATTTTCGTTTACTTCATTTATTTTAAAACAAAAGTTACCGATAACATGCCACATGTGTTTATTTGTTGCCTTGTGCGGCGCGATATGAAGAAAAAGCTGATGCTTGGCCACACACAACAACAGCAACSATAGTTTCAGTCATAAGTTTTGCTGTACACTTTTGAAGAAATATTTCGTGCGATAAACGAAACAGCTGTAAAAATATGTAGTTTAAGAAAAGTCTTGCACCGTCAACAAAGTGTGCGCTTATCGCGGCGCAGCGCTGCTTCGTGTGGCCTGCAAATGAAGGAAGCAACTTTTTTTGTATCAATAATGGAAAAAAAATAATAAAAAATGCCTGCAAGTGTWCTGAAAACTGGGGAAAAAATAATGAACTAAATGAAAGTAATGAACTCACGGCTCAGTTTGTGAGAATGCCACTTGTACCACTTGTGCAACTGCTACCAAATGCTGCTATCTGCTTGGTGCAAGCTGTTTCCTGGAGGCTTTGCGGAATTCGAATACGTTCTGCTTGTTTTATGAGAATTTTCTTGTATGAATGTGGCAAGTTTATAAAATGTTATATTTCTAAAATATGAAAAAGTATAAAAAGAGCTTAGTCTTWWTTTCGTTGGGACAGTTTRTATGGCAGCTATATGCTATAGTTRTCCGATCTGARCAATTTCTACGSACATAATAGCATTTMTTTGAACAGTAATTCATGCTGAATTTCGTGAAAATATCTCGTCAAATAAAAGAGGTTTCCATACAAAAACTTKTTTTTGAACGTTCACTTTGTATGAYAGCTATATGATATAGTTGTCCAATCTAAAGAATTTTTKAGGAAACTSTACCTTCGGCAGRAAAAATAACKTATACCAAATTTTGTAAAGATATCTCGYCAAATAAAAGAGGTTTCCAWAMAAAAACTTKTTTTTGAACGTTCACTTTGTATGAYAGCTATATGATATAGTTGTCYAATCTGMAGAMTTTTTCYGRAAATTGTAGCGCTTTMTTGGAAAATAGTCTTYGGYAAATTTTATGAAAATATCTCGTCAAATTAAAGAGTTTCCCTAACAAGAAATTGTCTTTGATGGTTCAGGGGCTTCTTGTGGGCATAACTAATTTACGGTATATGAGTATTCGGTGTATAAAAATTATATATTGAAATAATATATCATACATACATAACTTTGAAGTAATAAAAAAAAAATCAAAGAAAAAATTAGAAAATTTCATCTACGCCTCTCTAAAGTAAATCATTTACTAAATGAAGCACATTAAAATTGAAATAAAATACCTTAATATATGCATARCCATGGCAGCAGGTGACATTTACTATAATTTTAGAACATTTAAAAAGTCGTGCTATCCAATCAAACGCGTTTAGCGACACGTTTATGTGCCACAACGTGTAGCCGGAGCATTTCTCTAACGCACACACACACGCATATACGCCCAAGCTACTCGATTTCAAATAAATTCATTTAAATTCGATGCTTTACACACACACTGACATATATATAAACGCAGCATAGCCCCGAGCGGTGTCAATTTCGAAATAAAAGAAAATGTAGYCGCGCACGCGTAGGTTGCACAGACAGACGCAGGTCGCGACGCTGTGTTATATGATATTGTCAAATTAGGCAAGAATGAGGCGCATTTCTTCGCAGCATTATTGTTTTTTTCTACACTTACAAAATTATGCTGGAAAAGCACAAATTAGGAAATTAATACATATACACATACTGTATATACATATAAACATAGCTATGTAAATATGTATATACATATAAACATAGCTATGTAAATATGTATATGGGAAACATAATATTACTGTGTCTGCATCTTTAATATTGTGTGAAAACAGCGTTATTGCGTGCAAAGGCAATCAAAAGCAGCTGTGGGTTCTCAATAAAATCTCAAAACAAAAAAAACATGAAAATAAAAAATTCCCAAGAAAAAATTTATAAAAATTATAAATAAAAAAATACGAAAAATGAAAACAAAAAATTAAGTAAAAAAAATTACAACACGCTTGTTGCCTATTAAAATCGGAAAAATAGAAATTAAAAAAATAGAAGAAAAAAAACAGCTAAGGAGTATTAGCGACTACTACACTCTTGACGCCTATTAAAAAATCTATAAAAATCATAAAAATAGTACAAAAAATTAAAAAAAAAACGAAAAAAAAAAATAAATAATTGAAAAATAAGTAATAAAAATACAAAAAATAACACCAATACACCTTAGCGACTACACGCTTGTCGCCTATTAATTTGTTAAGTGGCATGCGTGTGCCGCTCAGCAATAAATGAAAATGTTTGTATTTATATTAATTTGAATTTTATGTGCCTGTTAAAAGTGTCCATACAACCCACATGCGTGCGACATACAACACCAAACGACAAAGAAAAACGTTGATTTTCCACAGCATCTTTCATCACATGCATCTGCGGCGTGTCGAACGCTTGCTACATCACTACACTCACACGCTGGCTTGCTAAAGAACGCAGCTAAAAATGTTAATTAAAATCTTTTACAAACACTTGCCGCATGCTACACTTTGTATTTGAGAGATTTTTTATGTCAACGCAATTAACTAGACGAGTCACCGACCCTAGCGACGACTAGAGACTCATTACCACTGGAGTGTTGATGGTGGCGTTGATCATGTCGGCGCATGTTGTGCAATTCAAGTTAATATAATTTTTATTGTTGGCACAAAGTGACAGCATCAGCTTATTGGTGCTATTGCTGGTTGGTTGTCGCAGCTTTTTGATTTCGTCAGCATTCCGAGCCTGCATTCCATTCCTGCACTTGYTCRCCAAATGTAGAACTGTTTGAATAAMTTTTGTCCAGCTAAATTTCTATTTTGCGTTTAAAATGTTCAAAATCGCATTTCGTGTTTTTCATCATTTTAAATTTCTATATAAAATACTATATATGTAGTTAAGCAAGTTATTCCAAATTTTGTTCAAAAATATACCAAATTGCGACGTTTAAAAAAAACGCTGTCAAATTTCAAATTAGGGTGCTTTCTGTGGCTACCAATATTTGGTTTTAGACCAGATTAGACCCAGAAATCGATATGTCATTATACTATATGTTAAATTATATACAGAACAGTCCCATTCCTTTAAAGATTAACTGATTGGATTGAATGAACTGAGATATATCCTTTAAATGGCTGTAACTCAAAAACTATTTGAGATATCGCTTAAAAATTTAAAGATATTATTTTTAAATGTCTCACCTATCGAAGTATGAAAAAATACCAAATAAAATGTTTTTCAAAATTTTGCCTGGGTGTTAACCTCGAAATGGAATTTTATAAATTTATAACAATTTTTTATTTCTTTTATAGCAATAAGTTGCTTAGCTTTATTTCTAGAATTTTTAAATTTATTACATAAATAAGTATTTTTGAAGAATTGCCAACATATGCATAAAATCTCATAATTCTTTTTTCTTTCATTGCAGGTATGTCTTTGATCTTTAAAACTGAAATGTACGCTGAATTTTTAGTAAAAGGATGAGCTGATGAATTTTATTAAAATGTAAAGTATTATTATTAGTGCAATAAAAACAAAAATGTTTCCTATACTTTAAAAAAAAATATTTTTCCAAACTTTGAAAGTAATTAAAAAAAAAAAAATTTTTTAATAAGTTTTACAAAAAATTTTGAAAATAATTTTTACAAAAAATATTTTTTTTTAAATCATTTGAAAAAAGTTATAATAATCAAAAACCAAAAAAAACTATAAACAAATATTAAAGATTCAAATTATTGAAATTTGCCTGATGCAAACTTTGAAAGTAATTAAAAAAAAATTTTTTTTTAATAAGTTTTACAAAAAATTTTGAAAATAATTTTTACAAAAAATATTTTTTAAAAATCATTTGGAAAAGTTATAATAATCAAAAACAAAAAAAAAAACTGTGAACAAATATTAAAGATTCAAATTATTGAAATTTGCCTGATAAATTASCAACAGCTTATTCTATCGTCGGTGCCATTTTCCAAGCAGCTACAAGTGGAGCTTCACTGTAGGCTCTAGTCTAGCATTTTATACCAGCCTGCGCTATCAAATAGTTTTTAAAATTTGTTTTTAAAAAATTTTGCGCTGACCTAGTTAGAGACAGATAAGCAGGAACGAGTGAAATACAAAGTAGCACAATCACTTATACTCAAAACATTTACAAATCATCAATTATTTATAGCGCATGATTGTTAATTAGAAAAAAAAAAATAATAATAATAAGCGACAGCATGACGCATGTCGTCAGCCAAAGACTGGAAGCTTATGAAAAATATTAAAATAAAAATTCATAATAATTTTAATGAGTAAGCAATCTTGTGACTTTAAGTGACGCTTCCATTGCAGTTTAGACAGATTTTACTTTATATGCCATATAGAAGAATAATATAAAAATAAAAGAATATATGAGAATATATGAGAATATATATAAGACTGCTCGTATATACAACTACAACGAGTTCATGTAGCTTTTGTCACTGTACTTCAGCACAAACTGTTTTATCTCAAAAAGTTTGTTCTGAAAATCTTCTAATAAAACCACGCTGTAGCAGGAAATTATTTTTCTTCGTAATTATTTATTTATTACAATCGTTTTTGGCTCCAAAACAAAGAACGCAAAATATGCGCTCATAACCCATTGATTCTTTTTCAACAACGCTTAGAAATTTATGACATTTCACGATGTTGACACTTGCTGTAAATTAGCTGTCATGTGTAGAAGGGCGCTGGGTTTAGACTATAGAAAAAAGCGGCGAAAAAGCTGTGCGCGGAAATATATTGCGTGAAGAGGCAAATAACAAAACGTAACTAATTTAA
>NW_017537356.1:259395-269338 GCF_001853355.1 Bactrocera latifrons
TTTTTTTTTTTTTTTTTTGTTTTTGGTTTCTAATTTTTGGATTTTTTTTTTGTATTTCTTCAATTTTGTTTTGTAATTTCATGCTTTATTTTGTTATTCTTGCGCTTTTACTTTATTTTTAAATTTTTTCTGTTTTAAGCCTTTTTCATTTTAATTGTAACAATTGTAACTCACAGCTTATACAATCTTGCGTAATGCTCGCCAGCAAGCGCAAACTCATTGAGCACAACAAAATTAGATCATCAGTTGATGCGCTGCTGATGGCTTGGCCACACGCTATGCTGTAGTATATAATTAGAGCAAATATATTTGAAGCTTAAGGTCAACGCGCAGCGGTGTTGCGTGTGAGGCAAACGATAAATTATAGTTTTTTGTGCAGCTAATATTGAGAACAATAGCTCTAAATTGAATTAGCTAATTTAGAATACAAAACAAACTATAATAACATCACTCATGCAAGGGATTGCACACAAGAACTTTATTTTGCGAGATCGGCTTGTATGGCAACAATATGTTATATTAGTCGGATCTCGACAGTTTCTTCAGATATTAAAGTCTTGCTAAAGATAATAATCCGCGCCTAATTTTGTGAAGATATCTCGTCAAATCAAAAAAGTTTTCATAGAAAAACTTACTTTCCAACGTTTAGCTTGTATGACAGCTATAAGCCATAGTGATTCAATTTCGAACATTTCTTCAAATATTACAGCTTTGCTAAGACAAATAATCCATGCTAAATTTCATGACGATATCTCATCAAGTAACACTTTTTTTAATATATGAACTTAATTTCGAACGTACAGTTTGTATGGCAGCTACATGCTATAGTAATTCGATCTCAAAAATTTTTTCAGTTTTGATAGCGTTGCTAGGCATAATAATCCCTGCCAAATTTCAAGAAGATATCTCATCAAATAAAACGGTTTTTAATACAAAAACTTAATTTCGAACAGCAGCTATATGCTATAGTGATTCGATATCGTGATTCGTGAAGAGAAAAGGACGTATGTGAAATTGCAGATCAGTAGAATGAAAATTTAACAAATTTTTAATGAAATAAATTTCCGGGAATATTCAGTGTCCAGCAAGAGTGTCATAAATTATACCGTAAAATCGAAATTGTTTGTAAACTTGACTTAAACTTGCTTTCAAAGCGTTTATTTCCATAATTTGTTTTGAAAAAATTAACACGAAGAATATTCCAAAGAAACACTTTCATTTTCAAAGAATAAAAATCCCTCAACAACTTGCCACAAATAAGCACTATACATTTGTGGCAGCTGATGCAAATCATTTAAATGCAAAGCAAGCAATATACTCTCTCCACTTTCGCTTATTAAACGGCAATTTTTAAGCAACAAAAACAGCACAAAAGTCRCTTCATGCCACCACACTACTGCACTTTAGTGCAACACCCACAATTTTGTGTCCTTTATATAAAAAGTTGGCACACACACACAAACAGATGTGCATTGAGTATGCCATGCAATCAGCAACACCATCGGTGCAATAGTGGCGCGCATCAAATAACCGCTTGTCACACTGCCACCGTTGTCACCGCTGTCACCTGACACSGCGTGTCGTGCGCCTAAAAAGCCACTTGACATTTTTAAATTGCAACAAACGTTTGCCTGTAGGCGCACAAGCATACAAAAATCCGTAATGCCAMAGCAAATGAGCGCTGAAAAAATTCCGCTATTTGCATGCAAAATAAAGACAACACGAACTTGCCACATGAATGTGCATGGCATGCAACACACGTGCATGCCACCAATAAGCGCTAATAGCAGAACAGGTAGTTGGCGGTTGGGCATGGTGGCGGGACTATTGGTGCAACACACTACATTTAGCCTACAGTTAGTCAAGCAGCCAGGCAWCCAAGCAGTCAGTGAGGCAGAAAAGCAAATGTAAATTGTGTGCAGCCTATATAAACAAATATTAAACGCTGCATGTGGCCTGAAATATGTGTGTCAGTGGGGAATAGCATTTGCTAGGCTGTGTGTGTGTGTGTGCCGCAAATGTAAACAATTTGTTGAACGTTTTGTATGTGTGTGTGTGTGGCAGCATTGAAAATATGAAAATAAATAAATAAATGTGTGTGCGCATTGTTTATTTAAGCATGCACTCAGCAACAACAAGCAGGTATATATGCTTTATGGCAACTCAAACTTATCTTGCAACGTCTAAAGTCAATACTGCGATAACTCATTGCATTGCACGCTGCTTGCCCCGCTTGCGTCATATACTTAGATAACTGACTTGCTACCTTGCGTTTGCTGGGACTGAGCGTTTTTGCAACATGCACATAGAGGCAGCAGGGAACTATATTTGCATGTTGCAACAACGCTCACTATACTCTTGCTGTAACTACCGCCTCTATTTTCCGAGGCCAATCGTAGCAGCAAGCGCCACGAAGTTTACCGAAAATATTTTCATTACATTTTCTCAACGCTCAACGTGTTTCGTGTGTATGTGTCGGTGTATTCACTTTATGGCGTGCAAATACTAAGAAAATTTTAGCTGTCGCCAAAAATACGCTGAAGGTCAATAGGTCAATGTATGCGCGCTCGATTTTACATGTGGCAGTGAAACTGCAGCTCTCACAATTTATTAAAACAAAGAAAAAAACATTATCTTCGATTACATTGAAGCGCTTATACCCTTCACAAAGAGCTATATTTTAAGCGCTCAGCTTGTATGGCAGCTATATGTATTTGTGCTCCGATAAGAATAATTTTTTCGGAGATTGTACCGTTGCTTTAGACAACAATTCATGCCAAGTTGTGAGAAGATATCTCGTGAATTAAAAAAGTTTTTCTTACTAGGATATGWTTTTAAGCGGTGAATTTGTATGGCAGCTATATGCTATAGTAATCCGATCTYAACAATTTCTTTGCATATTASGCCAYTGCCTTAGMTAATAATCCATGCCGAATTTCCTGACGGTATCTCCTAAAATAAAAAAAGTTTTCCATATAAGCACTTGATTCCGCACGTTCAGTTTGTATGGCAGCTATATGCTATAGTGATCCGATCTAAAAAGTTTCTTTGAGAATTGGGTAGTAATGCATGGGTGGCAATGCATACTGAATTTCGGGGCTATATCTYCTTAACCAAAAAAGTTGTCCATATAAGCACTTACCTCCGATCGTTCGGTTTGTATGCCAGCTATAGCATATAGCGGTCTGGTTGGGAAAAAATTCAGTGATTATATAATTTCTTTTCTCTACTACACGTGCTAATTTCTTGAAGATATCTTCGCAACTAAAAAAGTTTTCCATACAAGCACTTCCTTCCGATAGTTCAGTTTGTATGACAGCTATATGCTATAGTGGTACCACATCGYTGGTTTAAACAAATTAGCAGCTACTTGGAACATAAAGCACGTGTGGAAAATTCCAGTTCATCCTGCCACTCATTTATATATATATTCTTCTTAGGTCAACGCGATGCCCTTCTGATTGTTACAAGCCTCGTGGCAAACTCTGTATATTGTGTTCAGGGTATTAAAATAGTTTTCGAAAACTGAAAATTTGTCTATGAAAAGACAGCGCGTACACATCTAGATGTGTATAAGAGACATATATTGTGTTCAGGGTATTAAAATAGTTTTCGAAAACTGAAAATTTGTCTATGAAAAGACAGCGCGTTATGATTTGCCTGGCATTTATTTTTATTTTAGGCAACTAAATACGTATGAATAAATATTTGTAAATGCACAAATGTTTGCAGGCATTGTTGTTTTAGGTTGCAAGTGATATGGAGCAGTCGTCGGTGGAGGCAGACAAGCGCGCATACGCCGTATTTACRCACTCGAACATATATTTGCGTTACGCTGCCAAGATATTTACCGATTCTAGAGCATTTTTCGCCATAATTTCACCACATATTTTATTTAAAGGCATATTTTTTATTTAAAGGCAAATTTGAAATGCGCCTGTGTAAACCAGGAAATTCGTATTTGTATAGGTTATCAAGCAAACTCATATGGAAATAATACTTTGTTGTTTGTTCGGTGCTTTTTCTGCGTTTTTAATCACTGCCGTAAATATATATATATATACATATTACATATATATGTACTTATATATATTTTATCAGCTGCTTGTGTGTGTACACAGGATGCATGCGCTGTTTTATGCGCGCTGATTGACCGTCGTTGCTCGCTCGCGCGCAGATATTCGTTAAATGCTGTAATTTCAACGAAAATGTCGCTGTAAAATTTAATAAATATATATTTATTATAGCAAATAGTACACATGTATATATAGCTATACATATTTATTTATATTATTAATTTCCTCTTACTGACAAATACGTCAGCGTTCCGCGCATACATTTGCTATTTCTGCTATTCCAACGGATGTAGCATGCCAACGATTAKTCAGGGAAGCGGTGATTTCTAAAAGCATTTCACATAAAAATATAAACATTTTGCTTACATATTTCTGCTAATATGCAAACAAATTCATAATTCTTATAATCGTGACGCCATTTTGAAGTAAACATTTCGCAGAAAGGTTCTACAAATGAAGGACGGGGACCTTAGGTATCAAAAATTATCAACTCAGCAACAAAAATAACAAAACAATATCAACAGCACAATTTAAAAATTGCGTAAATATTCAATTTTTCACACTCACTCATTTCTCCTAACCAACTCACTCAATTTTTCACACTCACTCATTTCTCCTAACCAACTCACTCAATTTTTCCAACTCCGCTGGCTATTCTGTTCACACGCTAATTAAAAATGTATAATATGTGGTGTACTCATATTACCTAAAATATTTGAACTGGTTTGTTGAAAAAATCTCTTAAAATTGTATACACCCACCAAGACACTCGACGATTTGAGTTAAACTCAAAAAAAAAATTCAAAGTTAACGATATATTTTCGGCAACTTTTCACGAAATTTTATAGATTTAATGTTATAAACTACAAATTTTGAAAATAAACTGTTTACACTGTTACTCGCTCAACGTTGTGAGTTAAGCTCAAAAATATTCAAAGTTAACGATATATTTTAGAAAAATTTTATCGCGCGTTTATCAACTGAGTACTATAAGCTGTATACTTCGAAAATAATCTTTTAAAGATCATATACTCACTCAACGATTTCAGTTAAACTCAAAAAAATTCCAAATTAACGKTATACTATTTTCGGAAAATTTTCTCGAGCTTTTATAGATTTCTTATTATAAACCACATTCTTTAAAAAAAATGTTCACACTCACCTTTTAACTCAACRATTTGATAAACAAATTCACTCAACGATTCGAGTTACGCTGAAAACAATTCTGGGTTAACGGTATATTTTCGAAAAAAATCGAGTTTTTATAGATTTAGTATTATTTACTGATTAATTTGMAAATAAACTATTTACACTCAACGATTTGAGTTTTGGCCAATAAATTGAAAAAAGTAAAGTTAACGGTATTTTTCCGAWAGTTTTTCTGAAATTTTTATAAATATAGTATTACAAAATACATGCTTTGTGATTTTCACTTCCTCAAGCTCGCGAAATTTATATGAACGCAATTACTCAATTCTGACTTYTACYCAATAATTGAGATTTCACTCARAYTTACTYAACTTACAARTTTATGTAAAACTAACTATATTAAAGTTTTAAAATTTCTAAAAAGGTAATTTAAAAAATCACTCAAAACTTCCACTCAGAAATTGAGATTTCACTCAAACTTACTTAACTTACAAATTTATGTAAAATAACCTGTATGCCAGTTCTAGCAGTTCTCAAAAATCAAATTATAAAATCACTCGAAACTTTCACTCAGTAATTGAGATTTCACTCAAACTTACTAAACATGCATCTTTGACTTTCAAATAATGGTACATCTTTYTTCTATGCAAAGCAACAAAAACTGTTAAGAAATATGCTTTAAAGAGTGTTTGTACTTCAATTTTGCTGTCACTGCTTTTGTCAACGCTGAGTTGCCGCTATTAATACACATTTTCTTCATTATATTTAGTTGCTACTATTATCTTTGTTGTTGCTGTTATTAGCGTTGTCAACGCCGCTAACCAAGCAGCGGTGACATGTCATATCAACATCAAATCGCAACATAATGAGCTGCCTACCTACGGGCGCATACAGTCTGCTTGCTGTCGTGCATGTGTTCTATAAGCTTTTGTTATTGTTGTTGTTAAATATTAGCAACAACAGACACAAAATAGTTGATGATGATAATCAGTATGACCGATATCACTCAGTGCTGGGCTCGATTACAGACGTTGCCGGCGAGCTTTAGACGCAGCTGTTGAAGGTTTTATTATAGCACATTGTTGTTATTATTGTTTTTGTTGTTTCCTATGTATGYTGTTTTTGTTGGCTATTGTTTAGTTAAAAACACACTTTTCTCCAGTTCGTTTTTATATTATTTTGCCATTTGTTATTATTTTCATTAGCTTATGTTTTGTATGTTGTTGCTGGCGTTATTGTTGTTGTGGCTTTGTTATCCAACTGACACAATTGCTTACACTTCAGACTCGGGGTAAAGTGATACTGACAGCATGACAAAACAACGGACAATGGCACACAGTGCAACAGCAACAACAACAACACAATGTCGCAACAACAACAACAACAACAACAATATTATTATAAACGCAACAAAAAGTGTGATATGTCAGTTGCGATATGCAACAACACGCAGTCTAACATGTTTTGCAGCGCATGTGTGTGTGTCTGTGCGGGTGCAAGTTGCCACATATGCCACTACACACATAAGTCTACGCTTTCAAGCACTTTAGCTGATATTATTATATTAYATTTTTTTAGGTTATATTTTTGCTTACTTTGACCAAACGCAACCGCTTTGCCGCCTTTGTGATCCTTTCTGCTTGCTGTTTATGCTTTAACCCACATTTTGTACAGCGCTGCCTTTGCTGTAAGTTGGTTGTTGTTGTTGTTTATTAGGTTGTTTTTTGTCTTCACAAAACCCGCTTCGTGTGTGCGTTAATAAATGTGTAATACGATATAATCATATTGTTGCTATAGAAATTGCTTGTGTTCTTGAAGAAATGGCAGAAGAAGAAGCATGAAAAAACGTCGCACAAAAAATATGAAATTCATGCGAGGCCTGAAAGTGAAACCGATATGTGACCGCTTTCGCCACCATACACTCCCCGCATCTCGCATAACGCCTACTTTTATAATTTTTTATTGTTGTTATCCTGAATTTTTGCGTGCGTGTCACACGTGGTGCTAAAGAGACTACCCGCAGTGTTGCTTTTTCATGTTCTCACTTTTTTTATTATTTAAATAATGCCGTCTACTCCATTTCAGCAAATGAAATATGCAACAAGGGTTGCCGCAAATTAATCGTAGTTATGGTTATAAGCACAAGTGAGCCCGAAAGTATTGTGGTTGCAGCGTTATCCCCTCCTGTAAGCGCTGCCGCCAGCTCGTTAGCACACCAAGTCGTCTGTAATTCGATATAGTCCTTTTTTACCGCTAAGTGTCCATGGCAGCGGTTGCACACTTGATTGCTCCGCCAAACTGCCAAACATACTGTATATACATATTGGGGTATAACACGATTATCCTTGCACACACACACAGACACACACTATCGACAGCAAATGACCACCAGCATTTTTCTTCGCGCTAATTCYTCGTAGCAATCAAGTATTCTAGAATTCTTTATGCTAAAGAAATACCAAAAATGCTTTCGCCTTTGTCAAAACTTGTCTGTAATCAATATTTTCTGGACAACTATTTTTTAATTGCTGTGTCGCTCCCGCTCTTCCTCTCCACCGCTTTGCCTTTCTTGCTTTCATAGCAAAGATACCTTTCTTCCTTTCTCTTACTCTCTACTAGAGGCTTATTGTCTTCGCATAACAGACGCCTTTTGTTCATTAAATTTTCATTAGCAGTTGTCTCTTCTTATTTTTTGTTGTTGTCTGCTTTTTCTTGTAATTTCATACCACTGGCTCACTGGCTTTGGAATGCTTAGCGATATCGATCGGTATAAAATACTTTCAACACTGAGCATTGTATGCATGTGTATTTGATGTGGACTGGACATTGGAATACAGCTGCGTTATGCAAGACCACAGCTCATTTAAATAATATTTATTTTAAATTATGTAATGTTTTTTAATGATACAAACACAGATTTGAGCTCTTCCTGCCACCTTTTCTAGTACTCTGGAAATGATATAGCTTCATTTAATTTCTTTTTATGCCATTTTATTTGATATTATTGGTTTTTATACCGCACATATATGTGGCATTCTTAATATTATATTGATTATTAATATTGATTGTAATATCCAGATTAAACGACGGACTCGGTAAAATATATGTATATATATAAATGATCATCCCGACAAGCTGAGTTGCTTTACCTATTCTTCTGTCTATATTTACGCTAATTAGTACCTCAGCTTTCGAGATATAGCTCTGAATTTCGCACACATTCGTTTCTCGCCACAAAGCYACATATTTATTGGAATCGCCGATAGCGGAACACTATAGCATATAGCTACCATGCAAACTGAAGCAACAAAATTAGTTCCTTGTATGGAAAACTTTTTTATTTGATATGATATCTTCACAAAATGGAGCAAGAGTAATTGCTAATAGCAACCATGCAATATTTAAACAAATTGTTCCGATCGGACCACTATAGCATATAGCTGTCATACAAACTGGTCTATCGTAATTTTGTTCTTGTATGGAACAGCTTTGTATTTAACGTGATATCTTAACGAAATTTGGCATAAATAATTCGCAAAATATTACCCACTAGATATATGTAGGAACTGTCTAGATCGGACTACTATAGCATATAGCTGTCATACACACTGGCCTATCAAAACTAGGTCCTTGTAAAGAAAACTTGTTTATTTGACGAGATATCTGCACGAAATTTGGTATGAGTAATTGTCAATAGCAGTTAAACAATATCTGAGCAAATGATGCAGATCGGACTGCTATAGCATATAGCTGTCATACAAACTGACCCATCGAAATTTGKTCCTTGTATGGGAAACTTTTTYATTTGACGCAATATTTTCACGTAATTTAGCATGAGTAATTGTTAATAGCAACTAAGTCATAGTCGAGTGAAACTGTTCTTATCAGACTATTATATCATATAGCTGCCATACAAATTGACCGCTCAAAATCAAGAAAAATATATTATTATACCTTTTATGCCCTAAGAATTACACTTTTGACGATTTTTTTTTTTTTTTCTTATTATTTTCATTCATTATTTTCCTTCATTATTTTTATTCTGCATTATTAAAACCTCCAATCAGCAAATTGAAGCACGCATCGTTCATGCCACTAATTAGCTACTTTCACTACTCACGCCGCTAAACAACGAAACATAAACGTAATTGCATTGCATAAGCCAATAATTGCTTAGATTGAYGCGTATCAGTCATGTTCACAAGTTGGTCAAGCCAAATAGACAATTATTAAACACAACAGAGGCAAGCGAAAAAAGTCAACAATTATGTTGCATTTAATGCGGTTGAGTGGCACAGCGCACTTAGCCAAGTCAGATAGACAAATGTATTTACACGTACACCCACATGCATATCACGTGACATGTTTGTATAAATGTTTACTGGTTATCATATGTGAAGTTGTAGACGCGCAAAGCGGTTAACTGAGTATCACACGCCAGTTAGCGTCACATTGTTGTTAYTGTCTATTATTTGCTTAATATTGCTGGCAATATATTTGTTAGCATACATACTAATAGCAAGTGTGTGTTGCAAAGTTAATCGAATTTATCTGCTTACGGTTATATCGTGTCCAGTTTGCGTGCAACCAAGCAGTCGGCTGTTGCAACATTGATAAGTGTGCGATTGTGGCATGTGATATCGATGACGAAAATTGAACAAATAGGTGTGCACACGCTTTTTTGTATAATTTACCTTTTTCTTTTTTTTTTTTTTTTT
>NW_017537356.1:269912-273038 GCF_001853355.1 Bactrocera latifrons
TTTTTTTTTTATTACTTAATTTTTTTTTCTGCCACTGTATTTTTCTGACTTGCTCAGCTAGCATAGTCACTCACCAGGTCTTTAGTACTCGTAAAACTGTATCATATGTGTCAACTCCCGCGTTGAGCGCTCATTCACACGTTGACAGCGYTCAGTTGACCAGCGCATTGACAATTGATTTTGTCAACTGTCAGTTACTTGTCAAATACCTGCTTTAACTTGCACGCACGGTTACTTGGCGTTGTTTTCGTTTCGTGCGCTTCGGCTGGCAGTCATACTGGCTTACTTTCCTACTTTGGCAGGTAAATAAACATACATGTCACTGTGTGGTACGTCAAGCGTGAAATTTCTTGCGTAAACGAAAATTGTGTGCGCTGGGTATTTTTATAACAAATTTTAATTATTTTCCTTTTCTTGTKGAATGGCTTCTTAGCCTAAAAGGCGACTAGCTCATTCGTTTACCATAACCATTTTTCATACGCTGATTTCTATCGTATATTTRTTACTTTAACTTCACTCGTCTATTGTTTATTTTTATTTGGTATTCACTTCTTCCTTTCCTCATAAAACAAAAATAAAAACAACAACGTAAACGCATAACAGACATTAGCATTTTACCTTTATGTACTTTTTATTAGAGTCTTCGGCGTTGACAGTCACCCAGACTGTCCGTCTTTGACTTCGTGGCATTGTAACTGCATTTCGTGCGTCCGCAATCGTTGATAATTAAAAAATAAAATAGCAATAAAACGTAGGAAATTTGTATTGTCTGGCAGCAATTTATGTTTGTCATAGCTGGCGGTCAGTCAAGAGCAGCGCTTTGGTGTTGAAAGTCGCTGGTTTATGTCTGTGTTTGTGTTGATGTGTGCTGTTGTTTCATTTTTATAGCTTGCGGCAAGGTTGCTGCCTTGCACAGRATGACATTTTTATTGCGATTACTTCCGCATATGTTGCAAGGCGTGCATAGTTTCCAATTTGGGCACTAAAATTGCCTTATGGCAGTTATAATATATAATAATATTCTTAGCACAAACTTTACCTTAAATATTATTTCAATCAAACTTGCTTCTTCGAGACTTTATCTCAAATATTATTTCTTTCATTTTTGCTTCTTCAAGACTTTTCTTAGAAAAATTTCTTGACATTTTTTATCCAACAAAAAAATTTGCCATAATTGATTTTGATCATTCAGTTTGTATGGCAGTTATATGCTATAGTAACCAGATCTGAAAAAAAWTTTCGGAGATTGTACCGTTATCATGTGCCATTATCTGCGTCGAATTTCGTGAGCATATCTTATCAAATAAAMAAGTTCTCCATATAAGGACTTGATGTGGATCATTCAGTTTGTATGGCAACTATATGCCATAATAAACCGATTTAAGCAATTTATTAAGAGATTATACTGTTACTTTCGACAATAAACTATGGAAAATTTCGTAAAGATAYATTGACGAATAAAAAAGTTTTCCATATAAGGACAATATTTTTATCGATCAGTTTGTATGGYAGCTATATGCCATAGTGACCTGATCTAAATAATATTTTCGTATATTATACTTTTGTTCTAGRTCATAATATGTACCTAATTTCTTTAAGATATCTCGTCAAATAAAAAAGTTTTCCATACAAGAACTTGATTTCGATCGTGTAACTTGTATGGCAGCTCTATGATATATTAGAGCGATATCGATGATTCCTACAAATAAGCAGCTTTTTAGAAAGAAAAGAACGTATGTTCAGTTCGATATCTCTGAAACTGTGGGACTACTTCGCCTATATGCAGCTTAACAAACCATCAGGTCGCCACGCTAATAACGTATATATATATATATATCTATATATATCTTACAACTAACCGCTTCTAATATTACAGCTTTAATAACAGTTATTTAGCAACCTATTTACAAAAGCAACAGCTTTAAGTTCCCATCAAAATCTTTCCTCAAATTCACTTAAACTGCTATGTGGCATGGTARTTAAGGTGCAACAACTTATAAAAAGAGGCGTTATTTCATAATTATAGACATATTTATGCCAGCACAACAACAAGCAAGTAGTAAATAATTGTAATACAACAATTGAATTTCAAATAATTTCGCTTAGAATGCGTTTTATAAAACAACAATTGCAACAAACAGCAAAGCAACTTCGAGTTTTTAAAATCCCCAACATTGCTACAACAAAAATAACGCTTTTCTTACAACATACTACATGATTTATATGAAGGAGTTTTTAAATGCCCCACATACAATTTGTCCGCCCACCATTTACAATTATTAACTACAACAACAACACATAAGACTAAGCAAGCTGCATGCCACAGCAATTTGTGTAACATTTAAGTTCTAATAATAACAACAATCTGCTATTGAATTTAAAATTTTAATGAAYACCTTCGCGCGCTGACGTCTGGCTATGCTGTGGCATGACTGCTGTTGCCACACTTTACAATTACACCACTTTATATAAGTATGCTGCTTTCTATGCTTATTTATGATTGTTGGTATTTTTCTGACAAGTCATTGTCGCTGCAAGACCAGGCAGCGCAACAACAACAACTAGTATTGTTATTACAAGCCAAATGCGTTGTCGTATGACTGACATGTTGTAGCAAGTCAGCGCTGCAAAAGTTATACGCATAGTGGAAAATAATTATGAGTAAGAAAAACAACAACAAGTTTCGTAACTCTATTTTCAACAAATCAACCGTCACACTCAACACTATGACCATGCTGATGTTGCAACAATCGCAACACCCACAGACGCTATGCCGCTTAGCTTTGCTGGCTGGCTACTGCTTTTGTGACTTTTACAGCTTTCGTGCTGTTCGCCTTTTGTTTTTTATGTATTTGGTGTAAATTTTCAATTTGGCTTTTTCTACTCACACAAATACATACATACATATACATCCACATGCCGACGAAGTGGCCAGAAATTATTGCTGCATCACGCAATTTAAGCGTGTTGACGTTGAGTACAGCATAATTGAAGGAAAGTCCAAACAAAATTTAATGTGCGTTGTTGGTTGTAGTGTGGCACAGGTTTGCATTTTTGAGGAAAGCTTATATAATAGTGAAAACTTCTATATAATACGGTTTTGTCAAAAAAATGGTTTCATAAATA
>NW_017537356.1:273850-280548 GCF_001853355.1 Bactrocera latifrons
AAAACAATAGTTCCAAAATTTTTCGAAAACAAATTCGAACAAAAATTCCAAAATTTTGATTTATTTTGAAGTTTTTTTTCTGCCTAAAATTCATGCTTTAATATAGTGCCAACCATAATTCATTAAACTCCCCTAAAAATAGTAATTTAGATATTGTTGCCATATTTGTTGCATGTTTTTCAAAAAAAATKTATGCCAGCAATTTTTCACTTTATTTTCCCACACTAATATTTTCTGTACTTTTTTGTTCACCACTAAAACGCTTTTAAGCGTCATTAAGGCAGGTGCGTTCATTAACTGTCATTATGAGTGATTTGTTTGCTAATGCCACAGCCAACCAAACCACTATACGTTTATTTACCGCACACACTGTTGCGAATGCTATTTTTGTTATTTCTAACGGTTGCCATGACGTATAAAAAACCGCCAACGCCACAAATGCCACTTTTGAACTCATCATGAAACACGCAAAATTCTGAGCAAATATTAGCGAGCATATGGCAACACGCGAAAAATGAGTTTACCGTTATACGTACTATGAATAGCCGGAAAGGTGTTGATGGCCGCACGCTTAGCGCCGCTCAAACCACCAAACTACGACAGGAAGTTCGTAAATTTAGCGCCATAAATGCGCTGCYATCACTGCCGGTCCCGGGTCCGGACTCGTGGCGTAAGGTGTGATCGTGAAAGCTAACGTAACAGAAGTGCCAAAACAAAAGCGTAAAACGAAAATAAAATTTCTAACTGTAGTTTGTGTGCTTTTATTTTGTTTCTAATTATAATTGACAGCTGTATAATGGTAGGTGGAAATTGCACAAGTCAAACTTAATTGCGGTCTGTTTTCCTTTTGCTTTTTGGGGTTTAAGTAAGTAGATTCATGCTGTAAAAGGTTCTGTGTATGCCTAAACATTTCCATATTTAAAAGCTTAGCAGCAATAAATAAATAATATTATGTCTACATATGCGAAGCTTGCTAAAYGACATTTTCATTCCTATCACACCACATTTGCCGACCGTCACTCTGCGGCACTGACAGCCAATGCGGTTGACGGACTCACGTGTGGCATAAGCTACAGACTAAAAATAATGATTATAAAAGATGCTCCGCWAAGCTTAGGTATACCGCGACAGATTTGCTTGGTATTAAGACTTTAATTTTTAATTGAATCTTGAGTGGACTATGACAGCGTGACAAATGACAAGTTTTGAAGGATATTTGTTTCCTTCTTGCAGTGATAAGGAAAATGGTTTTTGAGTAAAGTTCAGCGATGAACCTAATGGAAAAATATTTATTTTTGAAGTTACCGCGTATAGTTCCGAGTTCCGTCATGAAACTATTCATTCYAAAACCCTTCATTCCAAATGTCATTTATTTTTGGCTTCGACTGAAATATCAATAGAATGTATAAATTAGTAAATGAGTGATTAAGGCAAAGCAAAAATGTTAGAAAATATGTCCACCATGCAAGAGCATAAGCTTATTGTAATGCCTGAAAGCTTTTYATAAGGCTTTAGTGCTTTAACTCCATATCACTATGAATTAAGCTTAATACCAGCTARCTTTCTAAGCCACCTAGGAAAACTAGCTCAATTATAGTATATATGTATGTTCCCATATATGCTCACTTGGAGTTGCATTATAGTTTTGCCGCCGAACGCGAKCTCAAAGCTCTTCAAATACAAAAAKAGCTTTAAGCAGTTGCAAACCTTGACTTTGCTCGTCTGATCTAACTGAGTTAGAATTATTGAGTAATATTTGTGGAAATCTTTCACTCAAAATATGAAGTCTCACGCTAAAATGGCTTCAAAAGCTTTAAAAGCTTAAATAGCCGAAAAACGCTTTAAAGGCTTAAAAAGCCATATATCTACAGATCACATGACTCTATTATGAATTCAACTAAGCTGCATTTTAGTTTTGCCGCCTAAATAGGCTTATCAAATGCGAGCATAAAGCTCTTAAAACTCAAAAGGAGCTTTTAGAGGTTGAAAAGCTTGAATTAATGTGACTGATCTAACTGAGATAGAATTATTTAGCAATATATGTGTAGATCTTTCACTTAAAATATAGACAGTCTCACGCTAACATGGCTCAAAAAGCTTTAGAAGGCTTTAAAAGCTTAAAAAAAACTTTAAAAACTTAAGTATCTACCGATCATATTACTAAAGTAGAAATTACACTAAATTGAAGTGTTTTAGTAGTATCGCTACTTTGCTTCAAAAGCTTTGCGTTTATCTTCAATAACTGTAATTTAATGCTTTAAAAGCCTAAAAAGCTGCTTATCTAGATCAGATCGTAATTAAAAAGGAGATTCCACTAAATTAAAAAGCTTTAGTAGTATCAACAACATACAACTAATAAATAATGCCTTTAAAATTTTCAGCAAATCTGCAAACTAATTTCGGTTTATGCAAATTAACTTGAAATCAAACTTTCACAAAATCCACAACACAATCAAGCACGTCATTCACTCATTCACAACTCAAGGCAAAATCTTTAGAAACCCAAAAAAAAATAGAAATCGAAAACAAATTTAAGCCAGCAACTTGCAATAACAGCAGCAAAAAAAAAAAAACAACACATAACAGGACAACTAAAATGGCCGAAAAAGCAAATTCGAACTTTGGACAAGCACTCAAGGCAAACTGCTGAGCACAAAAAAGAGCCAGTGTGTTTCCACAAAGCCCGAAAGCCTGGCAAAGTACAGTGTAGGCTATGTGTTTGCCATATAAATAGACGTGTATGTTTGTGTGTGTGGTAAAGTGATTAATGTTTTGGTTTGAACTGAACTTTTAATGCCGCACAGTTAAGTGAAATATGTGTTAAAGCTGCGAAAAGTAGAGGATACAAAAATTAAAACTAAAATAGGGATAGAGCCGGAGCCACTGTGTGCAATCGAAGCATGCAACCCGGCATGTCAATTACGAAAGGAAAATGAATTGCGAAGAGCAACGCTTTAGCCACGAAAAATTTTAATTTTTTGTTCAAACATGAAAGGTGTTGCTAACGGGAAAAAAATTACAAAAAAGTGGGAGCGTAACCTTCACCATATGAAAACGAAGTGCGATGCATTAGATGTAAGACCAGCTAAGCAGAAGAGTGTGAGAGAGTTGAGTTGTTGTTTGATAGATGCGAAAATATACTTAGAGCACGCTACCAAAAAATCGAATACATTTAGCTTTGGTAATGGAAAATTTGGAAATAAATACGCGGAGAATAAAAGAATAAAAACGAAGGTCATATCACACCAGAAATAGTAAGGCATAAATAGAATAGCTATATAGAATAACTACTCAGCGCTTGAGAGCAAGGATTATACTCAAATAAGTCAAGCCAAAAACTACAGAAATATTCACCACACCCACACGCTGCTATTTTCATATACTCGTACTCACTCAGCTTGCAGATATGGCAGATTTGCATGATGCCGCCCACACTGACCGAGAGCGCAAACTTTTTAATACCGTTAATTTGTTGCAGATTAAAGTATTGTTGTCACTTTGACATTTGCAAAAATTGTCATGCCAAAAATATACTGCACGAAAATAACAAAGTTCGTAATTTTTGGAGCTTTTTTCTCTTTTTTTTTTGTTTTTTTTTTTTTTTTGCTTTTGTTCAAACCAAATGACAAACTTTAAAGCGTATCCGAAAGTCGAATGAGTTTTGTCCACGCCGCGCTGAAATGTATGCCAAAAGCATTTTTCTATGAAGTCGCAAAAAACCCCGGAATTCCGCAGTGCTTGTGTAAAAAGTTATGTTGCGTTAGAAGGAGATAGCGATATGAAAAGTTAAAGCGTTAAAGTTCATGCCAACTCTAGTGGCGCTGGCTTGACAAGCCGGACAGGCGACACAGTTTGACAGTTCGCGCGATAAGCAATGAGCCTGGGCGGCGTGGGCGGCGTGGGCGACGTGAGTGCGTAGTAGGAGTATGTAAATATGTAAATGGCGACTGGAAGGATTTTTTTGAAATTGACTGCATCAGAGTTATACAAAAGTTATGTTTGATAAATGCAAAAAATTCGAAGCAATTTTAATTAATTTTAATTTTATTGTTATTGAATCTAAAAAATAGTTCGTATACACATTAGGGTGGGCACAAAAAACAACTATTTTTCTTTCACTTGGTACTCTATTAATTTTTTAATTCTTAAAGAAGCTTTTTCAGAGTAAAAAGTGAAATTGAAAATAATTATATTATTACGCTTATTCCTCATTTTTTCTACCTCTTTGTATAGCATTCAATTTCGTACAAAATCTATGAAATGAGAAATTTTTTTAAGCAGTTGAAAGCGATATTTGAGTTTTTCTATTTGGTAATAAGAAAAAATTGGAAAACTTAATAACCTTGTCGTTGAAATGACACAAGGATTCGTACTTGGACAGGTTTCTAAGAGCCCATTTATTCAGATTAAATAGTAAAAACAAAAATTAATTAATTTAAAAAAAAATAAAGAATAAAATCGTTTAATATGCAACTAACAAATAATATAGACATATACACAAAGTAAAATAATTTGGCGATTACACAGTNTTATAAAATACAACAATTTTCAAAATTTGATCAAATTTATATAAAAAAATATTAGAATTTTTTTACTCACTCTTTTATCACTGTTTTTTGTGAGTAAGAACAAAATTTTTACCCACCCCAATACACTGTTTTTATAATATACAAATATTTTTTCTTTGACTAAGAGCCTATTTTGTATAGTAATAAGTGAAAAAAAAATTTCACAACATACAGTTTTTTATAATACAGCTAGTTTTTTGAATTTTAACAAGTTTCGAACTTTTAGATAAGTCTAAGAACCTATTTTTTGAGAGTAAAAAGCACAAAAAAAAATTTTTTTTTACCCAACCTAATACACGGTTTTTATAATATACAAATATTTTTTCTCTAAGAGCCTATTTTTTATAGTAAAAAGTAAAAAAAAAATTTACCCACCCTAATATAGACTTTTTATAAAATACAGCTATTTTTTCCACATTTATATAACAAAAATTTAATTTGTACAACTTTCAACTTTTTGCTCATTTTTTCTTCCTCGATCACACATATGTATATAAATTATGTAATCTGTCAGTTCCTAAAATATTAGGCTGCCGAAAAGTTATTGACTGTCGCTACGTCATCAAACGGCGTATAATTGACTTAAACAGCTAATTAACAAATTCCTTTTAATTGTCAAATTGTATTAATGTGCCGCAATGAAAATGCCGAGCACTGTTGCCCACTGTGCAGTGTTGCATTGCAAGCAATACACATTTCATTACGCCGCTAAGTGAGGGGCACAACGGCACGTAAAGTCAATAAAGTCATTTTATGTGTCTATTCGATGACATCCATTTGGGCTGTTTGTTCTCTGTTGTTGTGTTGATAACTGTAAAAATAAAAGCCAAAATCTATTAGAGTGGATATGAGGTGGATGGGAGTGTGCAGTTGACGACAGTAGCGTGGCTGGAGTGGAAAAGACGTAGAAGACATTAGCAGGCTTTCAAAACAAAAGTTGATGCGACCATAAAAGGTGGGGATGTAGATAGTCGGAGTAAATAAATGCTACAGGGTTGTTTCTTATATTTACTTATTTTTTTTGTTTTATGAAATACATTTTTTTTGAAGAGACACGACGGAGACCCTATAAAGTATATGAATATAAAAGGTTATGATGAATTAGACACTCATTTATAGAGATATCGAACTAAAATTTTGAGCACGTATTTTTCTCACTACAATGCTGCGGATCGTCAATATTGGATCTCTATAGTATATAGCTGCCAAACAAACTGGTAAATCAAAATCCAATCCTTGTATGGAAAACTCTTTTATTTGAAGAGATATCCTTACGAAATTTTGCTTCGCTTATTGTTTAGAACAACGATATAATATCTGGAGAATTTGTCCAGATCGGACCACTATAGCATGTAGTTGTCATACAACCTAATCCACCAAGACCAAAATGTATGGAAAACTTTTTACCCACAATTTGACAAAATATATTCACAAAATTTGGTATATGTGATTGTCCATCTCTCTAATATACATATGTATTTATGTTTGTATATACATATATGTATAAGTAAATATGTTGTCAGCTGCTTTTTACTAAAATCTTACCCCAAAACGCACGAAATTCCACAATGCAAATGAAAAGCAATTGATCACTCGCATTTGTATAAATATTTATACACATATGTGTGTACGGCTTTAAAAGCATTTCCGAAAAACAAAAGGACAACACACACACGTACACTTGTAGCCTCCTGGAGACATTTCAATATGTCACACAATAAAAACCACAATTAATTTTCCACCAAATGTGGCAGCGACTACAATGCATCGAGCAATGAAGATGCGCTGTAAGCCGACAGCTTCTTGTATATATATATATATATTATTCTTGTGATCTTTGTTTTCTATTTGCTTTGCTGCTTAATGTCTTGGCGCGCTTGTTAATGCCACTGTAATGACTTGTCATGTGGCGGAGATGGCATATCTCGCAGCAATGGTTTCGAAAAAAATAGAATAGAATGATTTTCATAAAAAAAAAAATTAAAACATAAAAAAGGAAAAAATATGGTAATGGAAAAAATATTTTAATCAATCATTTTCTCTTACAAATTTTAATAAAAAATATTTCTTTAAATTATTTTCCTAAAAATACCAAAAAAAATTTTATTACTTAAGTTTCGAAAAGATTAC
>NW_017537356.1:281441-303248 GCF_001853355.1 Bactrocera latifrons
TTTCATTAAAAAATTATTTTTTCATAAAAAATATTTTCATTAAAAAATTATTGTTTTCAAAAAAAAAAATGTCTTTAAGAAAATATTATAAAAGGGTACAAAAATATTTTTATATTGATATTCGGTCGGTTTGTACGGAAGCTATATGCTATAGTGACTCGATCTGAACAATTTTTTCAGAAATTGTACTATTGCTTTAGGCAATAATATGTGCAAAATTTTATGAAGATATGTATCCCGTTAAATGAAAAAGTTTTTCATATAATTACTTGATTTTGTCCGGTCAGTTTACATAACAGCTATGTATATGCTATGATCAAAATATTTCATAACCTCAAAAAACCATTTTTACTTTTCAAACCAAATAAGCCGCATTTAGATTATTATCAATACATTTTTTAAATTTTTGTTTTTTTATTTTTTTGAATTCATATAAAGCTCCCCCACTAGCAACTCTGCAAGTGATTGGCCTCCACACTAGCCACAACTTCACTACAAATGACTTTCATAGGAGTTTTTACCGGTTCGTTGTAGAGACAACAATGCACACAACTGCAGTTATACACGGCAGACGTTATATAAACATATATTCATGTTCTTATGTGTGTGTATGTATACTATATATTGGATACGTATATCCGTTTCCGCTTGGGCTTGTCGGCTGACATTGTCACTGTAATCTATCTCCAGACAAGTAGTTAGCCATCCCGCACCACCAAAACCAACAGCGCCGTGCAGCGAACACTACACCCTCATTTTACAACAACACACACTCATACTTCATAAACACTGTCTGGTGAATGTTGGATTAGGTTGACTGCAAAAATATATTAAATTGATAGCGGTTGGAAATGCAAATGATACAAAAAGTAGCTGCATATATTTATATATATTTATGTATATGTGTGTGTGGTGCACTAGCATTGGTTAAACTTTTCTGCACCGCAAAATTATTTCTGACTTATGTTTTAAGTGAGGTCAGCAGCAGCCAGCAGCTGGTGTGCTGTGTAGCTGTTGTTGCTGCAGCTTATAGGGTTACCCGGCAGTCTTGCCAGACCGCAAAGCAGCTGTGTTGCTTTTTATTTAATATTTCATAACTTTATTTTTGGTTTTTGCTTTCATTTTTTCTTTCGCTTTACCTTCTTGTTTTAGCTTTAGTAATAGTTCGATACTCGGGTGCGGGAAAAACTTTGCATTTTTTGTGCTGCCAGACTGAGGCAATATGCAAATATTTCAGCATATTTCGGCGCAGTCTGCTCGTGCTCAGGAAAATTATGCAGCGTTTTAATTAATTTTTGGCGGTCTGTTGGCGCTCAAGTTTAGTGAGAGTGAAAATGCAGCTTTGATTACGCTCTGGCGCCAAAATTTATGCAACAGCATGTTGAGTATTCCAGTTTTTTTTTTTTTTTTTTGGTGACTTTTGTTTAGTTTTACATTGCAGTTTTTAATTCGTTGCATTAATATTCTGTTTTTATGTGTGGCTGTTAATTGAAAACTACGTTGCTGGGCAAAGTTTTTGCTTGTCACTCGGGGTTGAAATGGAAATTATATATAAATTGTGTAAAAGCGAAATTTAATTGGCTTATGAAAAGTGAAATGAAGCAACAGATTTTAATTAATCGAAATGCGCGCATAAATTTGTTTTATCAACAAATTGCTGCGGTGATTAAAACGAGTTCTATTGTTCCTAAAATACAGTGAAAATATGCGTTAGTTAAAAAATTTGCGATTTCCGGAAAAAATTTATTCAATATGATTTCAGCATTGCTGTAAGCTACTTTTTGTGCTGAGCACAATTAATTGTGAGAAGCTTCTTATGAAAAATATGGGAGCGGGGTAGATACTTTGTTAAATAAAGTGTTGATATTTTGTAAACTGCTTTTAATTATTTTAAACCGCGTAATTTCAAAAGCAAATATCTGCAATTTCAAGAAATTTTAAGAATAATATTTCAATAGAATTTTCCCAACATTTTTTTTTTTCAGCTTTTTAGAGAACTTTTGCTTCACAGCAGTGCTCAAACTCATTTTGCTTTGAATTACGCGATAAATCACATAATTTTACCCTAAACAAGAAGTATAAAATTTGTTACAAAGCTTGCAATAATTAGAGCGAAGCGTCGGAAACCATACAAAATATATTTATACATATTATATTTCTATACATATGTATATAACTGGTCACCGTTACGAATTCATTCCATTCACCCACATGAATCTGTCTACCTATATATACTCGAATTAGTCCCATCATCTTTGGGAGATCTATCTGCACATTTGCGCACTTACATTTCTCTTCAAAATGCTGCTCATTTGTCGAAATTTCCGTTATCGAACAGCTATAGCATATAGCTACCATATAAACTGACCGGTCAAAATCCAGTCTTTGTATGCAAAACTTCTTAATTTTATGAGATATCCTCACAAAATTTGGTGTGAAATATTTCTCTATGCAACACTACATTTTCCCTAGAAATGGTTTAGACCGAACTACTGTAACATATATGTAGTTGTCATACAAACTGACCAATCAAAATCCAGTCCTTGTTCAAAAAACTTTTTTATTCGACGAGTTATCCTTACGAAATTTGGCTGGCAATATACTACAATGCAGCCCTACATTATTTCAAAAAATTATTTCGATCAGACTACTATAGCATATAGCTGCCATACAAACTGATTGATCAAAATGCAGTCTTTGTAATGAAAATTCATTCATTTGACAACAAATCTTTCCAAAATATAGCACAAAATATTGCCTAAGGCAATGCTACAATCTCTAAAGAAAAGGTTCAGATCGAACCGATATACCATATAGCTACCATATAAACTGACAGGTCAGAATCCAGTCCTTGATGCAAAACTTCTTTATTGGAAAAGATATCGTCACGAAATTCAGTGTGAGATATTCTTCAATGAAACCATATATTATTGCAATAAGTTATTCAGATCGGACTACTATAGCATATAGTTCTCATACAAACTGACCGTTCAAAATCATGTTAAAGATTTCATAACCCCTTTGGCGGTATAAAACACCAACTGTAAAGGGTATTATATATATCACGTTGCAGCTAATGTGGATGTGTTCTTGCTTATGTTTTCGAAAATTTTATTTAAAAATTCTAATACTCTACTTAACAATATTATTTTCTACACTCTTCATTATATGAACTTGTGAAACGCTTGAAAAATAAGCATTTATGACAGAAATTACAAATCACTCCTCCACTACGCTTAATTTAAGTCTGCACAGCGATAACTTAATCTCGTCGCTTTTGCTTGGAAACCCGTACGACATAAATGCCAACAATATTAAGTCGTCAAATCTGGTTTCCATACAATCATACAATCAGGCGGGCAAGCAAGCAATCACTAATATTTCTCTTACTCTATATACCTTAATTTATATGTACATATATATCTGAAGCACACATCTTGTTGCGTCCGATATTGATCGGCCCAAAAGTGGTATTTTTTTTTTCGTCTGTCACACACCGAAAACCACAAGGAAATGACGTGTTTGTTGCCGCAGGCCACAACACGGCAACAACGACAAACAATTACGGCACCAGCAGACATTTTTCAAATATTATTTTACAATACAACAACAGCAATGGTACACCAATCGTACACCACACCCTGAGCGCTGAGGGGCGCGCAAGTCAAGTAGGCAAGCCGCTGAGCAATTTTAAGGAAACAGAAATAAAAGTACGCGCAGGAAATACAATGCCAGCTAAAAAGTATTTCAGTTTAACTGTCTTGCTGTGCAACACACGAAAACTTGGCCTTTTGGCGTTTGCTGCGCGTGTTGCGTCGTCTTCATTTCGTTTGGTGATTGGTGTGGCACCAACCACTACAGTGAATATCAAATTCACTGCACAATGACATAGAATGAGCAGGCAGGCAACACCAATGCTGTTACAACGCTGGTCTTCAACACTTTTTCTTACAAAGTTCTCGCATATATTTCCTCGCGTTTGTCCCTTTTGCGGTCACTTTGTAGCAATGGAGAGTCTTGAGCGGCCACAACGTGAACCCACGTCTACGGTATACAATATCAAGCTGTCGTGTCTTTTCAGTGCTGAAAGCGTGTGGGACGCGTGTACACATATTTATGTATGTATGTATGTATGTATGCTTTTAGCTAGTTGTTGCTGTTATTATTATTTATTTACATTTCATTGTGCATTATTCGTGTAAATTGCATTTGGCGTTGCGTTTAAAAAGCGTGAGATAGTAATTTAGAAATCTCAAAATAGCCACAAGCCAAAAAGACGAAGCGCGCGGTGTTCATGTGTGTCTGTGTATGGGTTTGTGCGTGTCCAGCTCATTACAGCGGCTAAAATTACAATTGCTGATGTGAGTAGCGCTTAAATTTATTTTAAAATAGAATTTTGAGTACGTAAATTGCTGGCTGCTGATTGGTGGTTAGTGCTGAGGTGAGAAGCAACTAGCCCGAAATTAGAGAATTAGAATTTTGCCAAAGTTCAATAACGGTACTTATGCATATTTAATAAATATTCTGTATAAATCAAGGGCTTGATCTCTGCATGTTGCTGGCACTCTTTTCTATTATTCAAAGCTGAGTGGGTTCACGAATTTCATTCAAAAGCCTGTAGAGCTCATAATTATTAACCGGTTTATGAAAAACCGTTACATTAAAGCTAAAATACCATGCACTAGAGGATTTCTTACAGCATAAAGGAGTACAGAAATAAATTTCTCTTGATTTCGTACGGTTTGTTTTTATGTGCTATAATTGTCCGATCTGAAAAATGTGTTCGGCGATTGTGGCGCTGTTTTAATAATAATCTGTACTAAATTCTGAGTAGTTAAATAATTTTATATAATAAAATACTTTTTGCTTATAAGGACTTAATTTGGAACGAACAGTTTCCATGACAGCTATATGCTATAGTGATTCGATCTGAACCATTTCTAGAGAGAATGAATGGTTGCCTAGAAAAATATCACGCACGAAATTTCGTGAGGATATCTCGTCAAATAAAAAAGTTTTCCATACAAAAACCGGATTTTGATCGGTTGGTTTGTATGGCAGCTATGTGCTACAGTAGTTTGATATGTATGATTCCTTCGCAAATTTATGCAAGGACTTAGAAAATAATCTGCTCTAAATTTCGCGCTGTTAGCTTGTCAATCAAAAAAGTTTCCCATACAAGGACTGTATTTTGATCGGTTAGTTTATATGGCAGCTATATGCTATAGTGCTCCGATCTGAAAAAGTTCTTCGGAGATTATAGCTTTGAACAATAATGTATGTTAAATTTCCTTTATTTAACTCAAGTACATTCTTCTACAAGCGCGCTAGTTACTTAAAAAGCTCTGCTTTAGAATTCCATATAATCATGAAAAGAGCATACTTAAGTTTTATTAAAGCTCTATAAAGATAATTTATATTTTTCGGCAAAAAATCGCAAAGAAATTAACTAAGAACTTTGCTTTATATTATTCCTTATCAAAGCGCATAAAACTGAAGTCTTTAAATTTATATAACAGTTTATACTCGCATACGCAGCTCACCGTCCACATTTTTCTTTTTTTTTTTTTTTTAATTTTAAAGCACACCGTAATAAATTTTCCGCTTAACAACTGCTTAGCTAAATTAATTTCAAGTCGACGACCCCAAATCGCTACAGTAAATTACCAAGTGAAACCGTAACACTTAACGGTGTAGACACTGCGCACGTCTTACGGCGCGCAAATAGCAACAACAAAAATAGTAATAGCAGACTGCAAAGCGGGTGCGCGCAAAAATTTCGCCAAGTAATTAGATTCAGTTAAAAAACGGTAATGTCAACTTGATCGAGATTTACGAGTGCAATATCTACATAGCAGAGCATGCTGCTACCATACACAAACATACATGCGCGCCGGTAGTAGCCATGCAACAGCCCACACATTTGCGCTATTTAAGCATTTGAGCAGCGCTTTAGCGAACCACCCAGTTTTTGAGGCCAAATCTGCAGACTGTAATGGCCTATAAGCTACTATAGATAAGCGCACACACATATAAATGTACGTATACATATACATAGCACACACACCCATTGTTGCAACATAATAAATTGCCACTAAGTGCCATTTACTGCGGCTTTAAGGCGCAAAGAACGACGCCAAGTCCACCAAATAAGTAACTCGTGCGCCCGCCGTTGTTGTTGCGCGCGGTTAACGGTTGAAATTAACACCACTTGTGCTTCCTGTCGCACCGCCAATCTCAACACAATAAATATAATTTTCTTAACGCTCATTAAACGGCGTTCAAAGCGCTTTAAAAATGCGCGCCTGCTCAGCGCTTTTTGTCACTACAACAGCAACAACACGCAACAGCGCGCAGAGTTGTTGTAATACACTTATTTAAGCATAAATATATATTTTTAAGTAGCAGTTTGACACTCACACAAAATTGCGAGCCCACATGTGATAGCGCCCAGCATTTGCTGCCATTTGCTGCGCGCTGCCGCTCATTTAAGCGTGACTTTGAACGCGGCAACGTCGTGCGCGCGTGCAGTTAGGCAATGCGTTAGCTATTACATACGTCTCGATAGTGTTACGCCAAGTGTTGACTACTGACTGACTAAGTTGGCTTACACCCATGCGGCATTAAATGCTTACTTGTCGTAGCCGCCACCTGTGTTGGTTGCATTGCGCGCCGTTTGACTGTGAACAGCCTAGGCGCTGAGTGTCGTGTAAAAATGACATTACTTGTGTTATTTATGCTCGTAATTTGAAGCTGTGGCAAAGACAAACAGGTTTCCACACATTTTTTTTCCAGTGGTAGTGTTATGCTTGCAGCTTGTCGCAGCTGCCGCGCTTGAAAATCAAACAAATCTATGATAAACAACAATGTCCCAGTCGTTCTTCCTTTTCATTGTTTGCAGATTCCAAGTGTATCCAGGTTCTTCTCCACCTGATTCAATGGACAGGAGGTCTTCCTCTTACTCTGCTTTCCCGCCGGGTACTGCGTCGCATACTTTCAGAGCTGGAGCGTTTTGATTTATTCGGGCGACAGACCCAGCCATCCTTAGTCACGCCTTACTATTTAAATATGATGCTTCGTATTAAGTTGCAAGCTTATGATATGTTCGACACACAATATCTACATTAATTAATTCGATTTCCGTTACATGCCACTACACTTACAAGCGATTAGGGCTTTAATATATTAAAATTTCTAACTGAATTTAGTAAGAAAAATATTTTCTTGCATATTTCGCATTTTTGTTGATTTTTCCGCAATTTATCATTTTAATCAAATTTTCTCTTACTACTTTTATTAATTTTTCAATTTTACCCAACACTAGTTCCGATAGCTGCAACATTTCACTACTCTTGGCGCTTTTGTTACATTGTCTTAGCACGCAATTTCATTTAATTTCCTTTTATGCGCTGCTTTGCTATTTTTTCAATTTTCATTTGCTCTCAACGTAATTCGGCTAACGTGCTTCACAATAAAATTTAATGAAGCGTTAACGGTACTAGCAAGTTTTTGCCATTACTTTAACAGCTGGAAGTTATTTTCCAAAATTTTTTTTTTGTTTTGTGGAACTAACAGCCCTTTTCATGTAGCGCCAGTTTATATTACCGAAGCTACGTTGCATTTCTGGCGTACTGGCGTTGCTACGCTGAACATAAAACATGACATTATGGCGCTAACGCACAGCATTAGCAATAGCGTTTCGGGTAAGGCTGTGTGCACACTAAAGGTTTCATTCATTTTTTGGGAAGAACGTCACGAAGTCTTGTTTCTACTCTGACATATGTTTAAGCTGAAAGTTAGCGTCTAAATAGACATTCAATAAATTGTGGTTTGCCAGCCATTATTCAACGTGTAAACCCCACCTAAATTCATGTAAAGCTACACAATATCAAAGCTCGAGTTCAATGTTCTAGGCATCTACGGCTGACTCCACAATTGACTCGAACAATCTGCCGGTATATTACAACACTACATGCTGTAAACAAATTTACTACAAACTTCACTTCTCGCGCCCACTCAAACGGAATTTGATAAAAAAAAAACTCAAAAAAATCGAAAAAAATCAACAGCAACACCATCAGCAAGCTTAGCCGCCACCCACCCATAAATTCATTATTTTCGTGCGGTTCATTATTTTTGTTAGAATTTTTTTTTTTTTCGTCATTTCTATTTCTACTTTGTAACACTTTCTTTCAAATTCCCGCATTGTCTGCCCGTCCATCATAATAATGGCCAGCAATTAATTGTCATTTACGAAATTTGACAGCACTTGCTGTTGTTGCCTGCTCTCCACCTAGCCACAACGGCAACGGCAACGGCAACGGCAACTAACTTCAAATTTAAAACTTCAGCTGACAGCAGCTTCTTCAGTTGCCATTGTTATGCTGGCTATTGATGTTTTGCCAGCCCCTCAAACGTTGACGGCAACGTGTGAAACTTTGCTGCTTTTTCGTGCTTTGCTGTATATTCTCCAATTGCTTTCTCTTGTGTAAACTTTTAGCAGATTTGATGTTGCCACAGTTGTCACTTTGACATTTGATCGATGTTATTGCATGTTCGTGGCGCATTGCTGTTGTTGTTGAGATTTTATACGTCATTGTTTGCAAGAATTTATGGTTATACAATTTTTATGGATCTCAGAAATATTATGCGAGCCAAAACAAAGTATAAATCGCACGTTTTTTTATATTTCGAATATCGTTTACGCAATTTGATATATGTATGAGTGTGTTTGGAGTGTGTTTGCAGTGAATTTATAGGGTCACTTTTGCATATAAAGTTCTATGAGCATAAAGGCATAAAGATCTAAGGAGAATGCTTGAAAAGAAATTGCAGCTAAAAGGAGTAGTAAAACTGAGATTCTTAGAAATTTTTAGTGACATTTTCTCGGGGGTTGCTTTAAAGCTTCCTTAAGAGCTTTCCCATGCGTTTGAACCAATTGTCGCAGCACTTTTGACGCTGTGATTGAGGTATCTACAAAAAATGCTTTCTGAACGCATCAACCGCCACTTCACCTGACTTCTCAGTTTATTTTTTAACTATGGAAAAGAAGGCATTAGGTGCCAAGACCATTTTTTTTGGTGGAGATGAATATTTCAAGTTACTTTAAACAAAAAAAAATAACGCTCGTATATGAAAATTTGCTGAGTATGTATAACTTCAAAGAAGTCAAACTTTAGAACAAATCTAGTTTGAAAAACTAGAGTTGACAAATACCGAAATATAAAAGGCAGCCAATGTATACTATAAACTTTAAGCTGCCTTAAACAAAAGCTAGCTTTAAGAGAGAAATTCTCATTTAAAGTTATGCTCTCTGAGTTTAGTTTTTTTTTTAAGTTCGTGTGTGGAAAACTTTTCCATTTCATAAGGTATCTTAATGAAATTTGTTCTAGATTATTACACAACGTAACGCTACAGTATCCCAAGTAATGAATTGGATCGAATCACTAAACCAGACAGCTATCATACAAACTGATTAGGTTTTTGTATAGAAAAGTTTTTTTGTTTGACAAAATATCTTCATGAAAGTTTGCACAGCGTATTAACCAAAAAATCGCTCAAATCTGCAATGAAATTGCTCAGATCGAAGCACCATAGCAGATAGCTGCCATACAAACTGAACGCTTCAACTTTTTTATTGAAAGCTTTTTTTTTATGTGTGAGGGGTATTATAGCTTCAGCGCAAATAAAATTAACATTTATTTCTTGTATTAAATTAAAATTAAAACAAAAAAATTCCAACCATTTCATGTGTCCACTCGGACTTTTGCCCGCTCAACGCCGATAAATCACAACATTTGTACGCGCTAAATAAACTTTTATGCGCACCAATTGCACATGTATGATGTATTATGATATATGCATGTAAATATATGTATGTATGTATGTTATAACATTTTTCAGGCTATTGGCTTTATGCAAACGAATAAACGGACAATAAGCAAGAGCTGCTTACACACACAAACCACACCCACACACACACAGACTCAAACCCGACTTGGCAAGCAATTTTTTCGTGTAATACGAATTTATTTGCTATACAATTGGCAATAATTTTGCTATCGAAAACAACAACAATCAAGCTATATTTAGCAAGCCAAATTGTTGTACGTGAGTGTGTGTGTGAGCTAGTATGGGCGACAGCTGGTGGCATACACAAATTTAAAGTAAATACATACACATAGTGTGTATTTTATGCAACAATAAATGCCTTGTATGTATTTATTTAGCATAAATTTTGTATATTTGTGTGTGTGTATGTGTTTTTGTGGCAACACCGCCAGCTGTTTGCCGATTGTGCGCTATGTTGTTAAAAACTATGCAAAAACACTGTGCGCAATGTGCATACGCCAATGCCAAGGAGAGTCAAACAAAAATATGCACAAAAACAAAAATAACAACAACAACAACAAAATAGTGTATAGTGTGCAAAAATGAGTAAAAGGTTGAACGCGCCTCTAAAGTAGTGGATTATGTGCGCTATGCATGCGCTTGTAACGTACATTAGAGCGGGTCGATTTACTGGGAGTCACAAATCAAAAAATCAATTATGCGGTTAATGTTCTAGGGATCAATTTGAAAAACTTTGTCTACAAAACTATGGTTTTAAAGCTGTTTTCGAGCCAGCGATTGTTTGGGCGTAATTACTTACATTTATTTTATAAAAAAAATTTTAAAAATCTGATTAATCGGTTTTATAGGAGATATGTAATACAGTTGACCGATCATATCGATTTCGACATAAGATCAGAAAAGTATCAAAATGCAACTAGGTGTTAAATTTTAATCGGATGTAATTGCAACTGATCAACAAGTGCTTTTAATTTTTTAAAAATTACGCTTCAAAAATCGTTGACTTGAAATCGATCTTAAACCCATAGTCTCTTAGGCAAAGTTGCTGAGAATTATGCTTAGAACACTTCCTACATAAGTGAATTTTTCCGCTTTTGACTACCTGAAAATTGACCCACTCTAATGTGCATACATATATGTTTATACATCTAACAAGAGCTAGCAAAGCACTCACTTCACAATATTTATATAATGCACTTGTATTGCTATTTTCTTTGTTTTTCCACTTTTTTCGTCTTTGTTGTTGTTTTTGTTGTGCGTTGTGCACAAAAATTTACTCTAAATTGTTCGCCGATATTGATACACTCTGGAGTATAATAAAAATTGATAG
This sequence comes from Bactrocera latifrons, assembly GCF_001853355.1. Classification (NCBI taxonomy): domain Eukaryota; kingdom Metazoa; phylum Arthropoda; class Insecta; order Diptera; family Tephritidae; genus Bactrocera; species Bactrocera latifrons. Next base: position 292,624 of record NW_017537356.1, read on the forward strand.
ATGATGCAGCAAATATGGAGCGAAGCGACGCGCACACACAGGCACACACATGCAAATGCAAGCATTATTGCAAACAGCACTAACACTAACAAGCGCGCACAAGCTCTAAAGCACACACACATACGCGCGCACCAAAACTAACTGTGCAGGGATTTGGGGAGATTTGACGAGCAAGCGAGCGAGCGAGCGCACACGCGGCGCCGGCAAAAAGGGAAATGCAAATGCGCATTGTTGCAGTGAAATGCTGGCAAAAGCGACGCGGCGTGGCGGAGCGCAGCGTCGGATGATCCCACAAAAGCTGAGTGCACTCGCGCAATGCAGTGAAAAATTGTTCTATGAATTTTGTAGAAAATTTTATAAATTTTCAAATAGTTTGATGAGCGTAAAAATATCCACTGCAAATGCGAAAGGCAGCAACAACAAGCAACAACAAGCACAACATCACTAGCGTACGAAAGCGTATAAATAAATTTGGCTGTGTGTGTGTGTGTGTCACTATGCATGTATTTATAATGAGTGGGGCGGCTGGCGCATCGAAAGCGGATTATGCGCGCTAAAGTGGGTTACAGGACACAAACACACGCATGCCTAAATAAGACAGACATTCAAGTAGTATACATATGTGTTTGTGTGCACGTAAAGCTTACTGCAGCAGTATTTGTATCGACACACTGCACAATTACTGCTGAAATTTTCAATGCGTTCATAAATGTTGTTGCATTTCCCTTCAATGCGTCTATCGCTGATATTTAGCTTAGCATACATTTATGCGCAGCAAAGTATAAACTAAATCTGTGCTTCGCATAATGTGATGCACGAAGTGCACTTCAATGGCTAAGAACGTTGCAGTCAAAGTGTATGAACTACGAAAATGTAATTAGAAGAAATATGCGCACGAATTTGAAGCAGCTGAACGGCTATTGCAGCGCCATCGAGCGCAAATAGTTAGTTAGAGTTTAGACTGGTGAGCTTTTTGTTGCTGTGTAATGGACTGTGTTAGTGATAGCTGCAGCGCTTATGCTTGTAAGTGGGCTAACCACGGGTTTAGGATTTGTCGACTACTGGCAGTTCAGCATATAAGCTGTTGGCTGGCTGATTTTAATACTACTCACTACTACTGTGGGGAAAAAATTGCTGAATTTGGCGCTCATTATGTGTCACATAAAGTGTTTCAAACTAAAATATGTCTAAACGTGGACAATGCTTTATTTATTATTAGAAGAAATAGTTATTAGAAGAAAATGTTGCCTACATTCAGGCGCTGTGCAAAATTAGTAATACCTTTTTGAGTAATGCACCCAAAATTTTGCGTACGTGCTTTTCTCACCATTAAGCTGTTAAGAATTGCCCATATCGGACTACTACAGCATATAGCTGTCATACAACTTGAACGATCCCAAAAAAGAGCTTGTATGGAAAACTTTTTCATTTGATAAGTTATCCTCACGAAATTATGTATGGTTTATTATCTGAGACATTGTTGCAACCTCCGAAGAAATTTATATGAATGGGCTACTATTACACATAGCTGTCGTGCAAACTGATCGGTCACTATCAATGTCTTGTATTGAAAACCTTTTACATAGGCAAGGTTACTTAACGAAATGTGGTTCAGTTTATACTCGAAGATAGTATTAAAAGTTACGTAGAAATTGTTCCGATTGGACCACTATAACATATAGCTGCCATACAACTAACCGGACAAACTCAATTTCTTTCATGGAAAATTTTTTTAGTTGACGATATATCTTCACGAAATTTGGCAGAGATTAATACTGACATATTACTACAAGATAAAAATTATTCAAATCGAAAAACTATAAAATATAGCTGCCATATAACCCATTTTTAATTTTTGTCAAAATCGCCCATATTGTTCAAAGCATATAGCTACCATTGAAACAGGTTGATCAGAATCAAAATATAATCTTTTATTCTATAAATATTGCACCTATTATGGCTATTCTGGCGTCGGTGCAACCGTAGTTAATATTTGTTTTTGTTCGTAGTAGTATTCAGGCTAGAACTATGCTTTTCCACTAACTTTTTTTTTTACAACTAGAGACTTGTCGTGGCATTTTTAGTGCATTTTCTCCTATCACTTGTAAATATTAGGTTGTCAGAAAAGTCATGCGGTATTTTTGCGGTATTTTTATTGAATTTTCAATTGTTCATAAAATTTTTTTGACGAATCATGCCCAGTTTTTGACCGATGCTATGGCTACTACTATGCCGGTCTCTTTCGACCAATTCAGCGATTTTGTCGCAATTTTCGACGGCAGGCCTTTATCGTAGTAGTACGGTAAAATATGCCGTATTTTCTCTTTATTTTGCTCCATGTAACGACTTAAGAAAAACGACAATCAATCAAACACGTGTTAGCGCGTGAAATGAGCTTTCCGAAAAGGTGCAGCGTGACCCGATGCGACGAATAGAACTAGAACTACGCGCTCTTAGCGCCAACTAACTAAAATACCGCATGACTTTTTTGACAACCTATATATATAACACTTAACCCTTAACTTATGCATACTATACTATACATACTATACTATACTTGACTATATTATACTTCACGCTACACTTTGGCAACTTGAACTGGCTAACATTGCGCGTTTTGGCTCATTGTCACTGCGCCAAAGATTTGCGATTTGCGGCAATATGCCAAAAATAAGAAATAGTAAAAATAATAATAGGGGGAAAAAAGGGGTTAAACGTGGCAAATGTGCCACAACTTTATGCTAAGACTTAAGCAAAGTAGGAATAAATACACTCAGCATGACGGTAAAAGTGAGCATTTGCAAATGTTGCAGTAAAAATTTGCAAAACGTACACTTGCCACAAGTTGGGCAAAGAAATCAAAAAATAACCAAAAAACTGCACATAAAATAACCAAAAAAAAAAAAACTCAAAAAAAAAACCAAAAACAAAAAACAAAGTTTGAGCACTGCTGCAAATTGCTGCCAAGTCTTCGCTAGCGCAGCGCTTAATGGTGCAGCAAGCAATCGATTGCCAAATGACATAAAACAAATGATTGTCGTAGCCGCTGACGGCATCATATTTTCAACAATTGTTTGCATAACTGTCACAACTATTGGCAGCGCAAGTAGATTTGTTGGGCAGACAGCTGTAGTAAGCAGTGAAGTGAAGTGAAGTGTGCGAAAATGAAAACTTTGGGCAAGGAGTATGATTTCCTTTCTTACTTATTTTTATTTTTTCCATTATCTTAGCATTCGTAGTGAAATTGTCACAAGCGCAAGCCTTTAGCGCCAGTTTGTCGATGGCACTCCTACGAAGCAACCCTTTTGTAATCTTCTATTTCAGCGCTTTGATTGCAGACTTTTTACTATTATTATGCACATTTTACTCACAGGGTCCTGCTGCCATTATCTCGCGTAATTTGGATTTTAAACGCATCCTTCTAACCACCCGCTAACACATCAGTGGTGCTAAAAGCGTTGGTCGTTGATTTTTGAAATCGTGTACGCTTGTCTTCTGCCATCATCGATTGCCTTGCTTTATGACGCCACTAAAATTTAAATTATACATTTATGTCTCCGCTTTCGTAGCGCTCACATGCATTTCGTACTGCAGTCGCCTTGCTGTTTTATGACACTTCCTAGCAAATGGCGCCGCCACGTCGCGTTTACTTTCCTCAACGCAGCTAAATTTTGTAATTACCGATTTACTATTTTCTTTGAAATTAGTTTTTAAACATTTTTATATTTTTACATAATTATTTGTGCTTTCGTTTATATGTGTTATAAATTATAAATATAATATTTTTGTTTTTAATTTTGAAACTCTTTCTTAACGAGCGCTTAACTATTTAACTATCGCATAAAACTGTTGAGAATTGCTTGTCCAAAATTGCGCTGTGTAAATTTTTGATACGATTGATAACTGTAAGCGCGGAAAGACGTCGTCGGCATCGTTAAAATACAGCTCGTATTGTATAAAAGCGTAAAAAGTTTAAACCCTTTCGATGAATATAAACAGATTAAAAAGAAAAAATATATATAATGTGTTATATGGTTCCGCAGGAGAGCTAAAGGTCGCACTCCGGAAAATAGAGAATTTTAAATCAGGAAAAACAAAGTTTGTTAATAGAGACGCTTGTCCGTTATGATGCTCAGACGCTTTAATTAAGGATAAAAACCGACGTCAGGGGCCAGCAACAAATTTACTGAGACGACTAATATCTACTCTAGTCAAGTCGCCGAGTGCGTAGAAATTATGATAAACGAGAAGCTTTAACCTTAATCTGTGGAAAGCTGGACAGTGAAGGACAAAGGTTCCATATGTTAAGACCTTGTCTTCACCCCACAACTTTGACAAGTTGCATTCTCAAAAATCATTAGCAACACCGCCTGAGTGCTCATGGGTTCGGAACCAATTAGGATACTTATCATTGCGACCATGCGAAAATAGCTTTCAGCTAGTAGTTCCGTGCATCGTTTATGATCCACTCTGAGCTTTCGCGGCCGCACAAGTGCTGGTAGCTGACCAACGCTAACTGAGCTCGCACGAGACCCATAAATAAAGCGCTCGAGTGAACGACGACAGGGGAACAGCTACTCGTCCACATCCTAATGGAATGTCTGTGTGTGTGTGTCTTTACAATTTCCACCAATTCCGATTTCCCAATAAACATTCAAAATGATCGTCGAATATTCTTTGAACATTTCAAAGATCTTCTTAAGGTTAGGCAGCCGCTAGGTTATGATGATGTCACTCCATTTGAATAAATTTGCAGCGCTTTTGCTCTTTGCTCATTTATATCTACTCAATGGTAGAAGAGTATATCCATTTTGAACCGTGGAGGTCCTCATAAAGTTTAATCTTGTCAGACCTGTTAGAATTTATAGCAAATTTATACATCGTTTGGAGATGTCCGGGTCAAATTTGATCGTAATTGTTCATTTCTCATTTATATCTACTCACCGGAGAGGTCCTCATAAAGTTTAATCTTGCCAGACCTGTTAGCAGTTATGGCAAGTTCATACCTCGTTTGAACCTGTCCTGGTCAACTTTGATCGTAAGTGTATATTTTTGATCTGCAGCTTTTTACTTCACCACCTTCAGCTCAAAGCGTTACTTGACTTTTTTTTTATATAAACAAGTACTTGCCACCTTGGAATATGCAAATAAATATTTATTGCTCAACCACAAAAAGCTTTATGCCACTTTAATTATACAAAAGCACGCCAAAATTGGCTTTAAGCGACGATTAAACGTCAAGTATAATTTTATGCTGCTACACGCTGGGACAACTGCTAGCAAAAACATAAAATTTTCTTAATTTGAGACTACAGTTGATTTTTTGAAGCAGATAAAAGCATTAAAATGCAGCTAAATAGTGTTTCTTCAGCAACGCTCGGGGAGGTGGGGGGTGGTCTACACATAAATGCATATAAAATTATTTTGACACTAAAATCAGCGGCAAATTGACTATTAATTTTTAATGTGGCTGATTTTGGTAATTTTCTTTGTATAATATTAAAAGCTAAGCATTTTTAAGTTATATAAATTATTAATTTAAAATTTTTTTCTCTACTCTCTTTGCAGGTAAGCTGAATTATACCAAAAAGCTTAGTGATTTGAAAGCGAATTTTTTGGGTAAGATAAATGGGCTTTATTTTAAATTTATTTAGAAATAAAGTATAACTTTGAAATAGGGAAATTTTATAAAATAACGGTATAAATTACAGCAATTCATACGAGAAAGTTGCCACGACAAAACGCTTTAGTTTAGGCCAAAAAATATTTACACTCAAACTAACTTAGCGCTCAGCTGGGTAAGATGCCAAGAGGTTGACGAAAAGACAAGCTAAGAAATAAGCTATAGGTGTATATGTATATGTATAAATATGTATGTGCGTTTATCTTGATAAAATTGTTGATAGCATAAGCTTAGCTGCTGAAAAACTAACAAAGCCAGCTGAGCCTCTTAATTCTCAAACATTACATGAGCAGCTATACACAAACATACCGACGCTGGCTGGCTAAATGGCAACGCAACTACGAGTAGGCGGGCAGCGAAGTAGCCAACAATGATAACAAGCAAGAAAAATAACAAGGGATACTAAGGCAAGCGTCTAAACAGCAAGGACTATAGCAAATAGCCACTACAATGGTGCTTTATTATTAAATGTGACTTAAACAATACCCCTGGGGCCGCTAAAGAGACGCGTACGTATGAGAAAATGCAAAAAAAAAAAACTTTGCTTTGTAAGGCTTAGAGATAAAAGCGACAGCTTAACAGCCTGCATGAGGGGTATGCGCAGCAAAGTAAACGGTAGCAAGCAGGCGTTGCATTAACACTTTGCGACGAATAAATAGCAGCGCAGACGTGAAGACAATAAGTAGAGTAAAGCATAATGAGCGGAAAGAGTGAATGTGGGCGCAGATACTCGGCTGTGTATGTAGAGTGATAGCGCTGGATGAAGCTTGTGCTGTGTGTCTCAATAACTAAGTGACACGTTCGTAAACAAAAGCGGGCAGCAGCCTGCTAGGCTGCAGCACGAAGACATGCCAGCACATGTACGAGTCATATTCACATGATTATTGCGCATAATGTGCGCGGGGCAAGCTGGTCAGCGAACGGGCAATTATGCGTACGTGACTTGGCGGGGAGCTGGACTAACGTGAGCGGTTCAATACGACCGATGAGTGGAATGTGTGTGTGTATGTGTATATGTGTATATGTGTAAGATGAAGAAGATATGTTTTATAATAGAAGACGAAATATAATACTTTACACAGCTGCATTATTATAGCAAGAAAGGATATAAAAATATCTTCATCTTAATTTTTTCCATCATTTCAAGTATATGCCAGCTGTAAGTTGAGGTCTAAACAATTGACATGCCAAATTTCGCATAGATACCCTGTCAAATACAAAAGTTGGCTTGAATTTGAAAAGTCAATTTGTGTGGGAGCTATAAGCTATGGTTATCCGATCTAAAAAATTTTTTTAGAGGTTATAGCAATATCTTGAATAATTTCCCTGGCCGAATTTTGTGACTATAGCTTGTCAAATAAAAAACTTTTCCATAGAACGACTTGAGTTTTAGCGATCAGTTTGTATGGCTGCTATATGATATAGTTGCTCGATCTGAACAGTTTCTTCAGAGATTGTAGCTAGCACTTGCTTAGTATGCTATGCCAAATTTCGTGTCGATATCTTGTCAAATAAAAAAGCTTTCCATACAATGACTTGAGTTTTAGCGATCAGTTTGTATGACTGCTATTTGCTTTAGTTGCTCGATCTGAACAATTTCCTCAGAGATTGTAGCGATACCTTAAAAAAGTCTGTGTCAAATTTATTGAAAATACTTTGTCAAACAAAAAAGTTTTCCTTACAAGAACTCGAGGAGCAGGAAATCGATCAGATCAAAGCCAAAGGAAAACTACGGAGAGGGCTCTGAGACACCAACTGGATCTTCAGCGCAAAGCAAGGAACTTCGAAAGTCCTTCAAGCATGCACACATGCACATTTTACACAACTTTTTACGGATCTATTGTCAAGAATTTACAGCTATTGAGCGAATGCGCCTAAAAGCTAGCAACAAAATACACAAGCAACACTACACACGCGTAGACGCTTTGGCACGGACAAATGGCAGCATTAAGAGCACATTCAATATACGAAAACCAGCTTAACCAGTGAGCCATGCAGCCATTGAAAGCAGCTGATAATGGACTGGGTGGCGCGCACATAAAAGGAAGGCTTTGACGACATTCTTTTCAATGAAAGACTGATTTTGATTGTATTTATTTACGCACACACACACATGCTCGCATACACGCACAATTGTGAGCGCGTGGGTGCTATTTATTGAGAATGGAGTTGTTGTTGCTCTTGTTGTTGTCAAGGAAGCAGCTGAAGTGTGCTGCTGCTGCTGCTGCTGCTGTTATAACACTGATTATTATATACTTACATGGTGAATACTATAAATTGAATGTGCGGCGCGGGGTGTGGGCCGGTAATTGAATGTCTATTGTTGTGACAATGTAATGTAACCCACACAACAGCCACCCGCCCGCTGAGCATACGTATATGTAACTTCTTACCGGTCAGTCGCTTGCTTACGGCAGCGTTTCTGACTGTATATGTGCACATACATGCATGTGTGAGTGTGTGTAGACGCTTGGCTGCTTGATTTTCAATGAAATGAACAAATATCAGATTTTCGTTTGAAAGTAAAAAATATGAAAACCTCTGCAGCACCATATATGTATGTATGTATGCATGAATGACAGGGTGACACACAATAAAAATGTTGAAGTGAGCGAATGTCCAGGCACTCATACTTGTGCGCTTGCATGTGTCTGCTCACATGCTGCTTGTATATTACAGCAAGTGACAGGGTTGTTACGGGTTATGCTATTGTATGCAACATAAGCATAACCTGTAGGAAAAATTTTATATTTTCGCAAAGCAAAAATGCATATACATATGTGTTATTAATATAAGCAAGAGTAATTTTTAATAAGCAAGTGAGAAGACTTAAAAATTTACGCTGAAGCCGCTGCATACAAAAATTTTCCTGCAGGACTTGTATGCGCATTACATTAAAAATAATTGGAAATTCTCTCAAAATAATGAAGCAAGCAACTGCATATGTGCGTCAGGATAAAAATATACACTAAAGCCGTTGTATTCAAAATTTTTCCTACAGGGCTTATATGCGAATTAGATGGAAAAAATTCCAAAGTCTTGCAAAACAAGAAAAAAAGCAACAGGCGATGCGATACGCTGAAACCGTTACATACAAAACATTTCCTACAGGGCTTGTATGCGAATTACATAAAAAAAAAATTAAATTTCTTGCAGAATAAGAAAACAGGCAACTGTATAGGTGTGCAATTCTAAAATTATGCACTGAAGCCGCTGCATACAAAAATTTTCCTGCAGGGCTTGTATGCAATTTACAAAAAAAATTGCAAAATACGAAAACAAGCAACAAACTATGTATGTATGTCACTCTAAAAAATAGACACTGAAACCGTTGCATACTTTTTCTCACAGGGCTTATATGCGAATTAGATTAAAAAAATTGCAAATTCTTGCAAAATAAGAAAACAGGAAACTAGCTATGTGTGCAGGGCTGCAGTACAAGCTACAAAGGTACACAATAATAATGTCAATACACAATTCTGTAAGACTAGAGCACACACGCAAGATCGGGTTGAATGGTCAAGCATGTTGACGTTGATGGTCATGTGTTGTTTGATGAAAGTACAAATGAATAGCTTCTCTTTTTGTATTAAAAGCAAAAGCAAAGCGTTCTATACAACAAAAAAAAAACGCCTTGGATGCCTGCTATCGAGACAAAATCGCATAATGCTTGAAAAAAGCTGTTAAAACGAAATTGGTTGGGATGAAAGGCACACACACACCTACACGTGCATAAACAAAGCGCACGTTAAAACCAACGCTTGTCGAAAAATGTTTATGTATTTGTATAAGTAAATGTATGCACACATGTGTATGCAGATAATGAAGTCAAATGCGGAGAAGTAAATCAAATTTCTTTTTGTAGATTTCATTTTACAAACGCAAGTAATACTGCCATTGACAGGATATTATTACAGCATGTTATGTATTGATTGGCGTAGTGGTGGGTTGAAGGTATTGTGATTGAATGATTGAATGCATAAGTAATAAAGGTAATTTGCTGTAAATAAGAAACTCATTAGTGTGCTAGATTTGATTAAAGCACACACAGACGGCATTTTGGCATTGAGTGGGTGATGAGTTGGTAAATGAAGAGATGAAGAGATGAAAAAATGAGTAGATGTATATAATAAAGGCGTGTGTGTTCTGGAACATTTTTTTTTATAATATTTTTGTCATGAAAATTACATTTCTGCAAAATCAAAATAGTTTAGAACCCAAAAACTGTTAGAAATTTAAGAAAAACATTTTTTTTTTTTTTTTTTTTTTTTTTTTTTTTTTTTTTTTTTTTTGTAAATAATAATAATTTTTATATACGAATAATAATAATATTTTTGAAATAATTTTAATGTGAAAATTCCATTTTATTGAAATTTTAAATATTTTTGAAACAAAATAATGAAAAACATAATTGTTTACATTTCTAAAATGTGCAAATAGATTTTTATTGAAATTCTGATTTTATTTAACAAAAATACCACAAAAAAATTTTCTACCACAAAGGTCTGATATAAATCTATAATTTCTTGTCCATACTTATCACTGAAGTTATATCTTTTAAAATCCAAAGTGCTTTGAAATCAAAATTGTCACCCAAATTACATTTAATTCCAGTTCAAAATGTTTTTAAATGGAAATTATTTATTTAAATATAATTTTTTTTATGAAAAAATGTTCTTTAATATGTTTTAAAGAACCAAAAAAAAATATGTTCACATATATGTATATTTATTTTGAAAAGGTTTAAAAACCAAAATCCATTTGAAAATAAACAAATTGATCTCAAACGAGATTAAAATTTTTTGACATATTTTTTTAAAGTAAAAAAATCTAATTAAAAAAACTTCCAAATAGTACTTTTTTTGTTATCTTCTTTGGTTCTCATTTTTACTAAAAAAAAATTTTTTATTTCGTTTTTATTTAAACAAAAAAATTGTTTTTT
>NW_017537356.1:303630-330411 GCF_001853355.1 Bactrocera latifrons
ATTTTTTTTTATTGAAAATTATTTAAAAGAAGTAAAAAACAAAGTTTGATCTAAATTTAGTCTACTTTGAAAAATTGTCAGTTAAATATATTTATTTGTTTAATTTTATTGAATTGAAAGTATATACTTTTTAAAAGATTAAACTGTTTTTAGAACAAACTTTGTTTTGTACTTTTTTTAATAATTTTTAATTTGAAAAAATATTAAATTCAATATCTAAAAATATTTAAACAATTTTTTTTTGTTTTTTTTTCAAAAATATATGCGTATAATATCATAAAATTAAAAAAAAATTTAATTCATTGAAATTTTCTGCGAATAAAAAACCCAAATAATAGCTTAATCAAACCATTGGCAGTTACTCCATTTAATATTTATTCAACGCAACTTTCATATCAATAAGTATGTATGAATTTTCCGCTACTTGCTTGTGCGCAAATATATTTCAATTTAGCAATCAAGTGCTGCAGCTAATCTCTTCTCCCCACACAACATAACTAACCAAATCCCACACATTTACACACAAATACAAACACCCTCCAAAGGGGGCATGATGAGAATTCCAGTTACTCGCCCCAATTGCTTACTGCCACTCAACGACGGCGCTACAAATTGAAATACAATCATAAAAATCGATTTTCAACCTTGACGTCGCGGCGCGTAGGGAGCGTGTACGCAGCAGCACACCAAGCCTTAACAGCAATACAGGCGCGCACACACACAAATTTATTATTTACTATTAGACATGAGCGAATGTTGTATGTGTAGTTTGGAAAATGTAAAGATGCAGCAACAAAGGAGAGTAGCGTAAAAATCTATATAATAAAGGACCAGCAACAACAAATACGCATAACCAATTTACTGGAAAAGTGAAGCGAAGCAGCTTATTTCTGTGCAAAAACAACAACAACAACTGCGGCCAAAGCATACTATTAGATAGTATATGCTGTGAGTGGTAACGAAAATTATTGCTATCAATGAATAGCAGTTATTTAGCTGGAATTTTTACTTATTTATTATATGCGAAGCGCTTTCTATATCCTCGACGAGAAACAGCAACAACAAGCGCGCATAAACATTTTCAATATCCGCACGGCAATACAATCTACTTGTGACTATAATTCTTGCAGGTTCATGGACCACTCGCTCATGCCTTGCGCCAAGTCAACGTTGAGTTGGTACTCATACGCGCAGCGCTCCACACGCATACTAGTTCCTGCATTCTGTTTATGTGCGTGACTTCATATATTTATGTATGTATGTACATATGTGTATCTTCATATGTTTAACGGTATCTTCAACTATTCTGCTGTATTTCTGTATGTGCCTTTTACGTACATATATGTACATGGAAATATTTTCAAATATTTGATTACGCTTTGCGGAGAGCGTCTGTTAAAAGCGCTCATATGTTATCATATATGTTTATCTACATACTATACACAGACAGGTGCAATATTTGTTTTGCTGTTTATGGCGTCAAAATTACTCATATACACTGTAAAAAAATATATTTTTATAACAAAAATTATTTGTACTAAGATCACTTTTCACTTTCGAACTCACATCTCGAAGATTATTACTTAACACGTGGCTTAGATGAGAGATTTTGATTTTTATAAAATATTCTAAGCAAATACTAAAAAAATATTCTATGCATAGAAAAAAATTGAATTGAGTTTTTTATTGCCTACGATTCACTACACGTTATTATATATATGTGGCATACAATTTCCAGCTTCCGCTGTCAGGTATAACCAGTACATAACCAATATATAACCGAAAATATAATTTTGTTTCACTAAAATAATACATATATGTATGCATTAATTTTTTAGCTTCCGCTGTCAGGTATAACCAGTACATAACCAATATATAACCGAAAATATAATTTTGTTTCACTAAAATAATACATATATGTATGCATTAATTTTTTAGCTTCCGCTGTCAGGTATAACCAATACATAACCAATACTTAACTAATATATAACCAATGCATAACTAATATATAACCAATATATAACCATTTTATAACCAATACTTAAAATTTATTTCAATATCAGTGATTTCTGTTATATCGGGTTCCCTTCACCTTTAAACTTATGAAAAGTGATGTTACGTTAACTTGCATTTTAGGTGAAAATATGTATTTATACATACAAAATATGCAAAGTATCTTCGAACCATGTATCTTTTTGCAAAGATTTTAACTAGCTTATGATTTTATCAACTTTTTTTACCTTTTTTAGCCTTTCATAAAATACATTTTTGCATATATTTTCTAACAATTAATTTCTCGCAGTGCATATTTGCCCTCTAAATGCCATTTATCGCATATTAACCGTTTCGCATCTCGACAGTGGTGCGAAGCTTGCTCAACAGATAAAGATAAATGTACTAACACGCCCAAGCAAATATACATACGCAACCTTTAAGAATGCCTACACACATAATTGTCTATGTTTATTCTTACAAAGGCATCCATATAATATTCTGTAGATATATCTTTCAAGATGCCATAATTTCTACCTTTGTTATTTGAATGTTATTTGAAATTCAAAGAAAAATCAAAGAAAGACCATCAAAAGGCTTATCGATATTAGACAAACCAAAACTTATCAAACTTAGCAGGCTTCACACTGCAAAATAAAACTTGATGACATTTCTGTACTATTTTTTAATCACTTTAAGCTTATACCTTTACAAAGTTCTAAAAATTATAATTCCTTAGAGAAAACTTGAATTAACGTCTTTCCAAAGAATTCGCACCAAAAAGTCAATCTATTTTCGAGTCAAACTCTATCCTAATTTCAAGACTCCTGGATGTCTACTTTACTCTTGAACTGATACTCAACTAACTCAACTTCTAATTCAAATCTTTTCTATATAATTCAGACCACAAGACCCATTTATCTACTGCTGAGTCGAACTTTTAAATTAGATTTTCCTTTGCCAGCACCACTCGACACTTTAAAATACCACGATTTACCAAACAAATTCGGTTTCCGTAGTGTGGCTTCATTCATTCCTCAATTTCACAGCGCCTGCATGTATGCTTTACTCCTAAAAGTATGCTACGCATGCCTTCTCAGCTCTCAACCGCCAAAACTACGTAAGCAATGCCAGTTTCAACTGTCGCCAATGCTTCCGCTGCCAATCAGCATAACCACTTCATGCCAGCTATGCTCTGTCCTCCCCGCGCACCGTCTCCAAAGCAGCTACTTATCAACAATTTTGACTTATTCTCATTTTTACGTACTTATAATAAATTGAATTGTGCGTCTTAGCGTTTTCAATTTGTGCGGCGCTTTAATAATTTAGCTTTCAATAAAGAATGTGAGCGCGATTGAAAGAGATATGGACGATATATTTATTTATTATGTGTTTTGATTACAAATGATGTAGGTGTGTGCGCCTAAATGTATGCTACACATGCGGTAGCTGTCTGCCACTCGTACGCACGCAAATCTCTTGTCGCGTGTTGAAGATTTTCCGTGCGTGTCATGCGGAGCGCGACGCGCCTTCGAAACATGACCGTACTGCGTTGTAGTACAACAAAAGCAGCCACAAAAATTCGTAAACAGCAATCTTTGACAGTCAACCGTTGTCAACCACAAATATGGTCACGCAGCTGCCACGCAAACACACACACACGTATGAGTGTATGTGTGCAACGCGCGTGTATTTGCCGTATCTAAGCTTTCTGCTGACAAAAACAATCTGCCTGGAATTAAGTTAAGCGACTTTCGTTGTCAATACACGCAATTATATGTGGAATATGTATTTAGAAATAATCATCCATATATATTGCTTTCTAATTATGACAGAAATTGTCTCCATTTATCAGGTTATGGCTTGAGGAAAATATATTATTTCCTTAAGTTTTGCAAATTATTTACTCTTGTAGTTATTTCTTCTAATTTCTTTTGATATTGCTTCCGAGTTAGTTATATCTAACTGATTTCTAATCAATTGAAGTATACATGCAGGAGCGTATCATGAAGTAATCGTACGTCAAATATGCAGTATATAACAACTGGGTGCTTAAGCTTTCCTGAACAAGAGATTCTCACTGTGAAATGAAAAAGAAGCTCTGCTTTAACATTCGTTAGGAATTAAGCTTTTGAGTACCCCCATGTTCCATAAATTATACTAAGGGCGCACAAAATATGTAAAATATATATTCCACAGATTTTTATTGATGTTTTTTGCTGTTTTCTTAAACTCACTAAGCTCTAGAGTGAACTTAGAGCATTTGCGTTACAAACATCTACATTAAATCTACCAGTTTTCGAAGCGCTCCTGTATGTATACTTCAACCGACAAGCAATTTTTGCTCTACTAAAAATATGCAGCAACTGGAGAGCGGAAAGTTACTAACATGCAATACTACAATATGCTGAGTAATCCAAAAAAAATACACCAAAGCATTCATACAAATAAATTAGTAAGAATAAAATTCTAAAATTTGTATATAGCGTGCTTCTAAGTTTGGCAATCAAAAGCAATGAAGTACTAGATTTTATTGATTATTTTTCATGCGCAAATTTCTAGCATATTGATTACTTGGAAGCTCTGCAAAAAAAAAAAACCAAGACATCCAGACACTAACCATTTTGGCTACTTTATAATTATGCAACTTAGCTTTGAGGCATTTCTGAAATCAATTTAATTTGCCAAATCGAGCAGGCCAGTGGCAACCAATATGCAATCGCAATTAAAATCTTGCGCTACAGTAAAATGCAAAAGCGAAAAATAAAAGTAATCCAGCAAATTGTAGCGTGGCTTTTAGGAAAATCAAATTTCTTGCAAGAAAAAAGTGGAAAAAGCATTTAGCAATCATTGCACAATTCAATAGCTGCAATAAAGTCTTCAAATGAAAGCAGCAATAACTGCAGGCAGCCACACACACACACATACATGTGCACATACATATAATCAAAAAATTCCGTTACAAAGGAGTTTTATAAGAAAAAATAAATTAAACACACACACATGCACATGCACATGCAGTTACATAGTTTTGGCGAGTAATGAAGATGCTAAGAACAACCTGGACGCCTGCAGGCCACAAGTCAATGTAGCACTTGTGCAGCCATTTATATATACATTTGTATATATTTCTATGTATGTGTGTGTCTGTGTGTCGCTGTGACCTTAATTGTTTGCCTGTTATTTCTTACAAAAATTTAACAATTTGCCAAATGCATAGCAAAAATGTTAGATATAAAGTGAAAAGTGTACAAAACAACAGCAACCAGCAACTACAACAGCCCTAAAGCATGCAACACAAGTACATATGTAGTACAGCTGCCGCAAATTGACTTGTCAGTGTTGCAATCAGACAGCAGTTTATCTCGGTTGCACACGCAAGCACACACACACTCACACACAGGCTATTTCATCTATTTCAAGTGTGTTTTGTAGGTGGGTGTGTACGCGCATGCAGTTGTAGTGCTTCGCTTAGAAAAAAAATTGAAAAAATTGTAACAAAAGCTGAATTGAAAGCCAAAGCCAACGGGCTGCTTGAACAGTGTACAGACCACAGCTGTCAATTAAAATACCATTTTACGCTAATTGCCGCACAACAACAACAACAATAGCAATAGTACTTAACATGCTAGATACCTGTCTCTTATACACATCTAGATGTGTATAAGAGACAGGTACAGACCACAGCTGTCAATTAAAATACCATTTTACGCTAATTGCCGCACAACAACAACAACAATAGCAATAGTACTTAACATGCTAGATACAACAAGAGCAACAATGCTTAATATGCCTTAACGGCAACAACAACGACAATGTATAAAATGCTTGCAACAACAACGACAATATATAACATACCGGTATTTGACGAAACTACAACAATTTGGTTGACCAAAAAAAAACCAAAAAAACGTTAACTTCAACTGCGCCAAAGTTGTTATACCTTTCACGTGCGCAGTTCTTATTGCATAAAAGAGTATAAAAAAGATGTTTACATTAATTTTAAACGTGCAGTTTGTATGGTAGCTAACTATTATAGTGTTAAGATCTGAACAATTTCTTCGGAGATTTTGTGAGTATATCTTGTCAAATAAAAAATTTTTCCACACAAGAACTTGTTTTTAAACGTTCGGTTTGTATGGCAGCTATATGCTATAGTAGTCCGATCTGAAAAATTTCTTGGCAGACTATGCCGTCTATGCCGTTAAAGCATCAATTCGAGTGGAAACCCATGTAAATAGCACGTCAAACAAAAAATTTTCCATACAAGTGCTTGATTTTGGTCACCCAATATGTACTAAAGCTATATGCTGCAGTAGTCCGATCTAAAGACTTTCCTAGAAGATTGTTGCTTTGCTTAAGATAGTTAATTGTGCCGAATTTCGTAAAGATATCTCTTCTAAAGAAAAAGTTTTCTATATAAAGTCTTAATTTTGATCGATCAATTTGTACGGCAGCTATATGATATACATAGTAATCCGATCTGAACAATTTTTGCGGAGAATGTAGCATTGCTTTAGAGAATACTTTGTACTAAATTTTTTTAGGTTACCTTGTCAAATGGAAAAGCCTTCCATACAAGAACTTGATTTTCATCGGCCCCTTTGTATGGCAGCTTTATGCTATAGTGATTCCATATCGACGGCATCTACAAATAAGCAGCTCCTTAGAAAGAAAAGAAGATGTACAAAATTGCAGATCGATGTCTCAAAAACCTCGGGTATATACACAGATAAAAACAGGCGAAATCGACCTAGCTCGGCACATTGATCATTTATATTCATATATACTTTCAAAAGCCTGTGACGTTTCTTTCTAAACAAAATTGAATATAAACTATTCAGGGTATAAGAAGTACTAACACCAACACAGCCAAAGCAGCAGCTGCAAAGCATTGAGAATACATGGCTTGCGTGTATGTGTGTAATTGAAGGTAAAATCTGTGGATAATGCCATTTTAATATGGACCATAGCTTAACACTTTAACAAGGCAACAACAAAAAAACGTGACGTTAATTGCAATACACAAAAAAAGGAGATATAACAGCCAAAAAGCAAGAAAGCAATAACAAAAAATTATAATTAAAGTGAAGAAAGAATAACAAATATGAAATGAAAAGAAAAACGCGCACGAAAGCCCCAGACAAAAGTGGATGTAGAAGTCAATAGCGCTGCCAGCATATGAACAGCATCCAATCACACATACACACACCCACACATAAATTGAACTCAAGTGCCTTCTGTCCACAATAAGTAGTAGAAAAAGTAGCACACACAAGTACGTACAATAACAGCAAAGCAAAGACAATAGTATTGTAATATAACGCAGAAGCAAACAAGCAAATAAATAAATAATCGTAAATGGCATCAGAGTAATCGAAAAATGTTATTAAAATTAATATTAATGACTTAAATTGCCGATCAAATGAGTTGAAGTTGGCCGCAGCAGCTGAGCGCTGAAGTGTGTAAGGCGCTTAAGCGTGGCGCTGAGCGTTGCACGAACGCAGCGCTGGTGAGAGTGCAGTGGCAAGGCGCAGAAAACAATATAGATTGATAGTACAACGATTGTGAGCTTAGAAGGTGAAAGGTGGCCAACACAAGTAATGATGAGCAGCAAGCAGACGAAAGAAGTCGCAAGCAAAGGCAGTAAGCGGATGTTTAAGCTTTTCCCCAATTGCTGTTGTTGTATAGTTAACTATGCATAGAATTTTTATGTGCCGCATGGCTGACTGCTGCAGTTGTATGTATATATATATATATGTATATGTATGTATATGTATATGCAGTATGTATGTATATATATCTCATATATGACCTCGCGCTGACCATTGCCGGCTGCGTTAAGTAGTGAAAATACGATACAATAAAATTGGTTGCTTGAATTCGCCGCTTGTCGTGGAGCTTTGCGAGCGCAGACTGCCCCCAAGTTGCTTATTAATAATAAAATAGCAATAAACTACATTCGTACAAAACAGTGTTCAAAGAAATATACACATATATCTATATATATATATATGATATATATGTATGAATACAGTTCTGCAGACGCGCGATTTGCTGCGGTCCGCTTTAGCGGCAGCCAATACGTGTATTCGCCAACTGCGTGCGGCGTAAGCGTTACAAATCGCATTAGCGCTGCTTAAGTGAGCCGTTGAAAAATATGTGTAATAAATAAATTAAGAATAAAGAGCCTTCTTTCCGCTATGAAATAATAGAAGCTTACTAAAGAATGATTATGAAAACAATGGCGATAACACTGGTTTGGAAGCAAGCGCTGTGGAATAGCAATAAAAATGTATTTATTAAATTAAAGAGTTCTGCCTAAAGTGAGTAAGCCCTGTCTACTTGTGAACAGAAAAAATATTTAAATTCTTATGAAAATCTGTTGCTTCACAGCAATTTAATCTCTCACAAAAGACGCAGCGAAAAGTTTAAAACAAAGCTTGACGCCGTTGAGAATTTTATGGAAAATTATACCCTTTTGCAATGCTGGCAAACCAGTAAATTACCCTTCGTTATTTGCTCCACAGTATTCAACGTTTTGAAGAAAATATAACAAAGAAAAATTTGAGTGTTGCCTACATTTTGGAGTATATAAAGATTTTAGTCAAGTCATGCACCATAACGTAATTATAAAAAAATTAATTAATGCTTAAATATTAATAAGACATCCATAGCACATATTTGCATGAAAAAAAAAGTTTTATACTCTCGAAAATTTCCAAAAAAAAAGAACTCATGTTAAGAACTTTATGTAGACATTCATAACTCGTTAAAAAATTGCTTAAACAGTCTCGAAAATATCCAAAAAGAAAAAAAAGAATGAATGTTGTAAAATTTATTTAAGGTTATCTTCGTTTGAAAAGCTGGTGAGCTCCTTAACTGTTATTCGTTATCACTTTTATAATAGTCGACGTTTTTATAGAAAATACAATAAAGTAAATTTCGCACGTTATCTACAACTAGGCATATTTTATTTTTTATACCAAAACGTTTATATAAAAAATGAGTGCTGTCTCCAGACTTCAGGGCGATTTTTACTTTATTGTATTTACAACAAACGAAGTAAAATCCATCAATTTTTTAAGGAAGTCATACTTTCTTTGGAACGTCTCGTGTCTAATTATGCAAGTTTTTCAAGGAAATATGCGTTATGAATGCTTTATAAGTATTCAGCCATTTGTAATTTTGTATAATTATATTGTGGTAGGTGACTTGGCTAAAATGAGCTTAGAGTGCTGCCTACATCTGGGCGCATTTTACCACTTATGCTATTTAACCAAGTCAGTTCGCTTAACTTAATTATTAAAAATTACGTAATAACTGAGGATTAAATAAAATTAAATCGTTCTCTATATTAAATATGTCGATATATGAAAGAAAAACTTCCAACGTTGTCTACATTTAGTCTAAATTTCTTATAATTTAGCCAAGACAAATACCAAACCGGAAAAATGAACTAACAACTGTATGCTAACAAGACTTTTATATACTATTTTCGTGAAAAAAAACTTTCATAATGAAGATCTCTAAAAATGTCAGAACTTCTTACTCAAAAAAGTTTTTTTCTATAAAATACTTTTATTCAAAGAATTTAGCAAGAGTAAGAAAAAAGGCAACAAAAATTATAGAAAATAAGTTAGTGAAAGAAGTGCCACGCTCTCTCTCTCTCTCTCTCTCTCTCTCTCTTTCTCTCTCTCTCTTAGTGCTTTATTTATATTTGATAGATTTAGAAATTTTTATATTTTTTTTATATTTAACAAATTTCTAAATTGAAAAAGCGCATTCAACCCAAGCGCTATTTGCATGCCACACCGCCACTAAACCAGCCGCAGCTACAACAATTCAATTAGGTAACACTGAGTCTCGGCACTAATTGCCGTCGCTTTTTGTTTCTATTTTACTCACAGTCATTTGTCGACTTTTGGCACACTTACTCGTTAATAGATAATACTTGCTATTTATTTCTCATTATGCCACTGTCATTGCGGGTGCATCATTAAGCCGGTGACTGCGTCTGTGGCTGCTTAAACCAGCAAAGGGTAGACAAGCAGTAAAAATGCAATTAGAAAAAATATTGCAATTAAATGACAAATTACCAAATGAATGCACTAACTCGAAAATAGTAATTACATTTAAATAAATACTTGCAAAAGACGTGGTTGCAGCACAACACACACCGCACAGCGCCGTCAGCGCGCTCTACAGCTTTGAACTCACCTACAAGCTACTGCAGCCAACTTCAACTACAATATCGAATTAGAGAGAGAGTGAGTGAGTGCGCAAAAGATATAATATTAATGAGTTTAGCTTGTCTGCTTTTGCTATTTAGCGCCGGCTGGCATGTCAATGGCAGCGACTGGCGAAAAAAGGCTGCCAACAACAAGCGCACTCGAGGCAGCGCTCTGCTGGCGGCTAATATACGTCGCAGAGATAAGCAAAATAGCAAAATGGTAGCAGCGATAGCTAAATGTCTATGCACCGTATCCACGTTGATGGCAGGAGCTGTGTGGTTGCGGCTTGCTTAGACAGTTGGATAAACTTTACTGCCACTTAGTGATGTTTCTATTTCGGCGCATACATTTAGACGCTGTGGTAATTAATCATCATTACTTTACGGAGGATTTTAAGTGGGATTTACTGGCACTACCGACACTGCGCTGGTTAGCCTACTCAGCACAACAAGGATGCCATTGTGTGGCAAGCAACCCTACTAGCTGTCTTATGCAGCCTTTAAAGCTGCTGTAATGTTTTGGATTTAAATATTACACTTTGCCACAAAAATATGTGGCACTAAGCGGCATACTTCTACCAACTTCTTGCTTAATGGCGGCTGAGCGCTACACACTTGCACTGCTGGCTGGCTTGCTTGATAGCTGCCGTTTTTGGTCGGCGCCAAACGGCAGAAAGTGCCCCATCTATATCTGTCCATACATTTATCATTTCATCAATCAACTGCGTGGAAAAAATATAAGCTATAACTGTTAATGGTATAAATTTGGCAGTCTCATTAGAAGTGGCAAGCGCAAAAATATGAAAACGATTTTTTTTTTTGTGCTGCGAAACCAGCTAGTTCGCTAGCAATAAGTATTAGCAAATAAAAAATATTATTTTTAAAAGTTGTTCGAAACTTGCTGTTGTCTGTCTTGTAAGAGCGTGCTTTCTATTGCCGCTGTTTGCAACAAAAGTTCTCCAAGTCATTCAAAATACCATTAATCGTTTTGACCGCTTGCCATAGAAGCCATTTATCTTTAAGTGCGGCAAAAATAGACAAAACAAATGTGCAAAAGTTTATAAAGAAGTAACAACAATGCGGTAATATAAAAAGCATATGAAGGCAGTGCTTACTCTACATATTGCTGGCGCTGGCGCTGGCGCTGTCACTTTAACAGCAGCCAATATGCGCTCATTTGCTGTCAATAGCAGTGCCAAGTGGCCAAGCAAAAGGAGATGGTGTGAGAGAGAGAAAGTAAGAGAAAGAGTGTTAGAAGAAGTGCGCTAACGCCACTCCACATGTCAAAAGCCATGCATGAAATATTACCAAAAGTTTAGTATAACTTGAACAAATCCACTTTTGGTAATTTAAGGTTAAGCAACCAGGGGTAGGCTGATGCTGGTCCAAAAATAAGTTCTTATCAATTTTTTGCGCTTGTCACTTCCTTTTCCTTTCCTTTCTTTTTCTTCTGTATCCGGCGTGCCAAATAGACAGCAAAGAGTGTCATATACAGCCGGGCTTCCCTATCCCCAGCCTACACATAAATCTCATAAATGTCTGTCATATTTAATGTTGAATATTTTTTGCTGCCACTTATGTGAGCTTGTAAGTCAGACACAGCCTGTCTGATTTTCCTATTAGTTTGCGGCAGCGTTAATAGATTCTTTAGTAAGCGCCGGTATTTGCGCTCTTTTGTATTGCTTCCTGCCTACAACTAATATATTTTTATTGGTCGCTTGGCATGTTTGATGTGCCAGAAGTAGATATCGTAACATATATTATATAAAAAGAAAAAATATTTACTTATAAATAGCGCTGGCTAGCATGCGGTCAGCTGACTTGCTGCCGCACAACTTGAGTTATGACCAAAACTGGCATTTCATTAGAAGGTATTATGTGGAATTTGCCAGCGCAAAGCATTTATAGGCATTATACGCCAGCCGACATTTGTTTCACTCCAGCTTCTTCATGAACTTGGCGTTACCAAATGTTGCGCATATTTATTTAGTATTTTTTTCGGCTTCCTGCCCCAAACATATTGTTTGCCCAAAATTTCCTTCATTTGCCGCCGATTTTTTCGAACTTCTTGCCACACACTCCATTTTCGTGGCACTCACTCACACTAGCGCTGTCAAAAACAATTTTTGCACACATCCAATACAAGCAGCTTAACTTTTTTCTCCCCATAATTACATATGTACACCAAAAAACTACAACAATGGCAAGCTGCTTTGCTAAATTTACTTTTGCTGACTCAAGCTGATAATAAGTTTTGCAAGTATTTTAATAGGATAAGCAAATTATTTACTCGATATAGTAATAGAATAAAACTGTATTAAATTTATCGAAAAATTAAGCTTTATGGAGTTATTAGAATTATGACCAATTTTTGGCATACTTTCATAGTTTTGCGCTTCATTAAGCTAATTGGCTTAAAATAAAGAGATTTTTCTGCAAGGATATCATAGCCGTTCACTTAAGGAACTATTGAAGGAAATATATATCTCATAGCCGTTCAATTATCCAAAGCTCAAATTAAAGAGAAAAAGCTTCTTAGACCCAATTTGAAAAATAAGAAAGTTCTTTAATAACGCTTCTTAAATATTTGTAGCATCCTTATATTATATTATATTTTAACTGACTCGATAATCCGCAAATATGCAGACATCTGGCTCATCCCAATGTTTCACTACCATCACAAGTCTATAAAACTAGAACTTTGAGTATCTCAAACTATACTCAGATATTAGATGTGTATAAGAGACAGGTTCTTTAATAACGCTTCTTAAATATTTGTAGCATCCTTATATTATATTATATTTTAACTGACTCGATAATCCGCAAATATGCAGACATCTGGCTCATCCCAATGTTTCACTACCATCACAAGTCTATAAAACTAGAACTTTGAGTATCTCAAACTATACTCAGATATTCTCCTATTACAAATACGTATAACAACCAACTATATGATTGTCTAAAGCGACTAGACTAACTCAATAATTTAATCCAAAGATTTTGTGACATGTAAACCTTATCACAAGAACATCCTAAAGACGAAAGTCCGTCGCTAGACAGATCACACTCCTCTAAACTTTAGCCTTATGAATGTGTGGTATCGAAATAACCTCAAAAATCTGTGTTCAGATCTTCGAGTATCTCTAATCATTCTCAGATATACTACTAAGATATTTAGTTTCTGTGGTACTGCTAGGTTATGAACTTAAAATGTTTTTTTATCACGTTTTAAAAATTACTTATTCGAAGGAGTTCCATATGCTACCAGTATAAAGGTATGAGCGAAGAAAAGTGGCAGCAGTACTTTTCCAATTGATAATAAAATGGATGTCCAACTAAGCCAATTTCTTTGCTATGACTGACAAAATAAGACATAAGAAAAATGGCAACGTTTCTTCTATTTATTTCTATCATTACAAAAATCTTTGCTATTTAACTATAGCACATATACAAGGAGAAGAAGAAGAGAAATGACAACATAACTTTAGCAACAGCATTAACAAACCCTCAGCTGTGTAACTATAAATATAACTGTTATGAATATAAAAGTGAGAACAAAAGGACAGCATAAACTTCAAAACTATTTCCTGTATAATTAAAGCGCACTCTTTTGATACGTATACAAAGTTAAGAGCGAAGTAAAAAGGCAACGCAGCTTTAATATCAAATTCTCAGCTATCCAACCATAGCGCACACTTCTGGTAGGAGTATAAAAGTAAGAGTGCAGAAAAGTGGCAACAGAGCTTCTACGATTCTATCTCTATGCAATTTCTCGTACGAGAAAAAATTATTGTATTTTTATATACCCTGAAGGAAGGCTGCATAAGCGCCTTAGTACAATTAACGGAAATAATATAACAATAGCGCTAAATTATAATAATACCATGTTTACACAGTGATAAATATGACAAAATCTTAAAATATGATTTGTTTGCAGCAAACAAGCTATTATATAAACTTTAGACTGACAAATCATATATTGTCAATAGTAAATGCAAGCTTTATAGCGCATTATAAATGCCTGAAATAGCTTTACTACCATCATTTGCCAAGTAATCACCAAATCACAAATGAAATTCACTGTTATGCACTCGCCTCACTTTTCCCAAATATTTTCACTTATTAGCTATGCATTTTATGCGACCAACAAACAATTCATTAACAACACTTTAAGCTAGTTTACGATGCATATTACGCAAGCGCAACAACAACATCGAAAATATTGGGCATAAAAGCGCATAAACATGCATTTGTGTATATTTATCTGGCCATAATTGCATATCAAATCACAAGTTAATAATATGCAGCTAACATGTACCGTTGTTGCGTGATTACAAATGAGCCACTGCCACACAAAAACAGCCATAAACATATGCATTTTCACACCTCAAACTAATATGCGTTTTGGCACCTGCTAGCGCTGGGCTGCGGAGTGAAAGCGCGAGCGTGCGACGTATCCACAATCCACACGCTGTCGGCCGCGGCAGTCACTCACACACGCGGCGCATAAGCTGGCTATTGTTTAGCATAGCGCTGGCATGCTGCATAAAGCCAAATTAATGACAACAAACCATAAACGTTGTTTTTGTATTTGCTTACATTAAAAAAAAACGACAATGGAGCAGCGAACAAAGATTTTAAATTACGCCAGCAGTTAGTATGCAGCCGCTGCTGTCATATCAAATAGCAATATTAACTGATTTAAATATTTTGTTTGGCTGATTAGTAAACTTCGCTGACAGGTTGGTTACAAATTGGGGGGAAAAATATGAAAGTAGTGAAGAGGAGCGGCGGAAATTGCCAGCGAATGCAAATGAAATGAAGGGAAATGTGTATGCTTGCATTGTTTAGACTGTTGTTGTTGTTCTCGTTTTTTTGTAGTTAGCATTTTAAGCAACAATATTAAAAGTTGATCACCTCATTTGAAGGTGATTTGGACAAATATGCGGCAAACAATGCAGTTAGTTTTTTTTTTTTTTTTTTTTTTTTGTATAAATGATGATATGAGATACATATATTATAAATATATAGTATGTACATAAATCAAATGTAAGTTGTGCGCATAAGTGCCAGCAGCCTAGCAGCGCATGACCGCCGCATCATCAGCAGGTATCCACCATCACCACCAACGCCGCAAGTGTTGTCAGCGTACATGACAACTGACAGTTGACAGTCGCATATTGTTGTAGGCCGCGTTAAGTTGCATATGCAACGCGCTAAAATCCACCAATCAAACACACACACATACAGACATAAATAAAATATACATTTCTCTGCAATATAACAAACTAAATATGAAAAGTGATCAGCTACATCGCTGGCACTGTCGCTACTGCTTTTCACATGTCAGCATTGCATTTCATTTAAATTAGCTAAAAATCGTAATTATCAAATCTATGCAAATTTAGCTTGACAAAGGTGGCGTACGAGTCATTAGATAGCGGTGTAACTTTTTCAACGGGTTGATGATTTCAATGGCATAACTTTGGCGTTTATTGTTGAGTGCCACAGCTGTGGGAAAGTAGTTGACAGCATGCAACATATCAAATCATAATTTATTATGTTTATTAAGCAACATTAGTCTATCTCTAGTTCGCAGACTTAAGTTTCAACTGTCAGTCTTCGATTTTTACATAAATCTTGCATTGATTATGTTCGCTTTCGTTGCTGTAACTTTTGGTTACAAAATTAACGTATGGCTTAAAGTAATAAGTTAGCATTTCAACATGGAAAGACACGCGCCTGAACAACCTTTTACAAATCGTTCAAATTTATTAGGAAAACTCACTTTTTATAAAGAATTTGTTTTGCGCAATTCGCTCAACTTATTGTCAATATGATCGGCTTGTCACCTTGAGGTCAAGCATTCATTATTGGATACTATTCGATCGAATAGACCAAGCCTAGCATACAGTAAAGAAAATGTAGCAGGCCTAGCTGAGAGTGTACACGAAGACTGTGACTGAGCAACTCAGGCTGACGCACAGAAAGACTTGGAGCATTTTACGAGAACTGAAGGCGCTTCATCTTCCCAAGCGACACAGCTTAATCCTATCGATTCTTTAAAGTTTCCAAGAAGATCTGACAGCTTGTGCATAAACTGAAGCCCTCGACCGCGGCATCGCTTCACAAAATGGGCTCTTGAAAAATTCCAAGAAGAACTGACACCTTCGAGCCACATTTTGTGCAGCGATGAGGCCCATCTCTGGCTCAAAAAGGGTATAAGCAAAATTATCGCATTTGTGACGAAGAGCTATTTGAAGAGTTGCAAGAGCTGTCATTTCATTTAGAAAACGCAATGGTTTGGTGTGGTCTGTGAACCGGTGGAATTATTGTTCCACATTTCTTCTAAAATGATGCCGGTGGCAATGTCACCGTCAATGGCGACCGTTATAGCGTCATGATAATCGACAACTTGTTGCCTGAAATTGAAGTTCGTGATCTCGGCGCCATTTGGTTTTAGAAAGACGGCGCCATTTACCAGACATGGCAACAATCAATAGATTTATTGCGAAAACACTGTGGTGAGTAGATAATGTGACGTCTTGGGTCGGTCGATTGACCACCAAGATTGTGTGATATCACACAGTTAGACTTTTTCCTAAGGGGATATGTAAAATCTAAAGTCTATGTGGGTCATCTGAGACGTAGCCGCGGATAATATTTGAAAAAGAAATCGTCAAAAAATAAATGCAAAATAATGTTCTTTCGAATGATAATAAATATTGAAGTTTCTGCGTTTTTTCTTTAAAAAAAAAAGATAGGGGACCTCGTAG
The DNA here is from genome assembly GCF_001853355.1 of Bactrocera latifrons. Lineage (NCBI taxonomy): Eukaryota > Metazoa > Arthropoda > Insecta > Diptera > Tephritidae > Bactrocera > Bactrocera latifrons. Next base: position 320,632 of record NW_017537356.1, read on the forward strand.
TGGATCACACTTTAGTATTAATACTGAAGAGCTACACTGTTTGTGACATAAATTTTCGAAACAAAGATTTGCGTTTTCATTTTTACTATTAAATTTATAATATTTTTTTATAAAAATCGTTCTATACAACTATTAAATGAATTTCACTTATTAAATGTATTAAAAATTGCCCATCTTGCCTTCAATGCTTGCCACAAATATAAATATAAAAAGAAAATCTCATATAAATCATATTTCTCTTCTTTCCTTTCCAGGTGAGTAATGCCGCAGTGCAATTTAAGAAATCCAATTCCATTTGTTCAGGTAATTGCAACATATGTAAATGTAAGTCCTTAACTGCCGCCGCGCATAAAGTGCGCGCGCACAATTTTCAACTCACACAAAATATAAAGTAAATTGCCAACTTTGTTTAATGAAAGCCAACGCAGCGCTTGGACAGGCAGTCAGCCAATTTACATGTCCACCTACGCCTTGACCAAATTAAGCGCGCTGCGCCGCGCCACGCCGTTAGCAATGGCAAATGCAAAACTGCAACATCAGTCAAGCAAGCAAACAAGAACAGCGGCAATAAGCACATCAGAGTTAAGCGCGCGCTCGCTGCATGCGCGGCTAATGCAACGGCAACGGCATGCACGTGCGTTGTTTATTTTTGCTACAGATGTATGCAAACAGATAAAGCATATAATGAGTTGCGGCGGCTTTTGAGGCAGGCGGACAGCACAATGAGCTGGACTTGCATGCGAGTAAGCGAAAAGCAGTTAAATTTCAGCAGCGAAAGAATGATTGCAATAAAATAAACAAAATTGTTGCATGCAACATGCGTGTTGTTTGTAGGCTGGCTGTGTGCGCAACTTAATGCCGCAATAATAAACAAACGCACAAGGCGGCGGTGTGGCAAGTGCGGCGTGGAGCGGCAGAAGCGGCAAGCGCTTATTGTGCTTTAATATTTATTATTTTTGCTTGCAACAACTCGCATATATATATATATATATATTTTTGCTGCGCACAAAGTCACGGCCATACGCTGTTGTGTAATACACTTTGTTTTTGTTGTTGCGCTGCCTCACAGTGAACGCATAATATTTAAAATTCCTTTATATTTTCGTTGATAGCTTATTATTATAGTATTTATGTGTGTGTGTGCGTGTGTGTGTGTAAGCAATCACATATTGCGTATGTGAAATAGCAGTTATTGTAGCTGCTGTCGCCGCAAGCCGAAAGTGAGCTCAACTTTTCAGCATAAATTGCGCGCACTGCGAACGACATGCCACAAGTACAGGCAAAAAGTGAGCGCGCGACTCCGTCATATACATATATATGCGCGCCGTGCTGAACACTTGCTAGTCAAAGCAGACCACAACACAAAAATACAGCGCTGCACGTGTGTTGCCGATTGCTACTTGGTGGCACGTACCTCAGCAAACAATGTAATCAAAAAATCGGCGACGTACGAGAAATACGCGCTGTGCACGACTCAACCGCAGCAACTTTCTTTAAAGCCGCTTGTTATTGTTTTTTCCGACGCCTTGCAACAGTTTGTTACACTTGCAATCAACAGCATACCCGATTGTTCCGCGCAGAGCACACGCTGCCCCAAAAGCTGTCTTGCAACGCGGCACCGCAAGTATGTTTCAGTGTATGCATGCAAATCGTAGCGTCGCTTTCGCGTGGGGGGCAACTGTGTCTGCAATTTCCTGCCTTTTTGGCCTTCACCTTCAATGGCATCCTCTATGCAATAGCGCATGCGGATTGTGCCGCAATCGCATATTTTGCATGCGGTAAGCGTGTGCCACAATGCCGCGTACACATTTCGTTGGCTTATCTCAGCGCAGTTATACGCGACTACGTTGCTACACTTTAATTTATTGTTTTTGTTTGCGCGCTGTGCGCGCGGCACATGCGCGCCCACCACAGCACCGCTGGCGCGTCGTCGCCATGCTCTGCCTGTCTGCCACACCGTCGCGTCGCATTGAGTCGCATTTTGTGCAACTTGATTGTCACGCATTGCTTCCTCCACCACCTACATATACGTAGGAAACTGTCTTTCGGCAGCGCGGCTTTGTTATCATTTAGTTTCGCCTTCTGCGCTGTGGCATTGTGCTTTGCACTCGCTTAACATGCAAATTTTCTGATTTCGTTTAATTCCAGGCGTTTTTCGTACTTTAATGAATGCGCTTACACGTAGCACGGCGGCCAATTGTTGCGCGCCGGCTTGCATTGTCGTTTTCTTGTTGCAATGTCATGCATTATTGCCAGTGATTGTCAGTGTTGCCGCCGGTTATTATTGTTATTAACTTCAGTCTGCTGTTGAGTATCGATTGTGGGTATATAACGCTGTAATTTTTGTATGTGTTTATGTATGTATGTGTGGATACATGTATGCATGTATGTGTATCACGCGCGCTAGCTAATTTAGCATACAATGCGCCTCAACTGCTGCGACGCGCACGTCATTTATGTATATATAATACGATAAAGCCTAACCACCCGCAACTTAACTTTCTCGAACTCCAACTACTAGACTGTAGTTGTGCGCAACGCTTGCCTACAACCGCACGTCGCATCGTTATTTTCGTCTTCGCATACACACACATAAGCGCGCACATACTTCTCCTTGCATTTGCCGCCTTCAACTTACTTACGCGCGCATCCCCTGTCGCATTTGAATGGATTAAATGGAGTTGCAGCGATTAAACTCGTTTACTGCTCCAACTCTGCAACGCATTTATGCCCAGCGGCAAGGCGGCCGCTCTGCTTATTACTTACTTATAAGCAATCAAGCACAGCCTTGATGTGGGAGTTGCGATAATGGCGCAGCGCTGCATGTAAACTGCTTACTTGCCCGCCCGCTCAGCGCGCGCTGCCATAAGCCTCTGCGTGTTGCACGTTAAACGTTAAGTGTACTAATAAAATAATCGCTTTCATTGCGATAAGTAACTACACATGCGGCATATATGTGCAAGTGTGGCCAAGTAGATAGTAACGCCTTGTAGCAGCAGCAAATGTATGCTTTATTCATATGGCACACAAGAGCGCTTGCCAGCAGCGTCAGTCTGCTGCTTGTAGGTGAAGCCAGTTTAATTTTTATTTTAATAGGAAGTAAGCGTTCTCTGACATGATTTACGTTTATTGGCAATCAAGGCGCATAACTCAAGTGAATTGTTGCATAAAGACTGTTAGCGCTGGCAGTGCATGCACTTCAAGTGCCTCTAAATGTACACAATTTGATAGTCAGTCAGCGAGCGCTTTACTGCCTTGGTGGCGCGCACTCATTATGCTAAGATAAAGTTGGAAAGTTTAGTGCCTTCGTAAAAGCCAAAATCGCCAGCAATATATTTTTTTCTATTTTATTTTTTTACCCTTTTTTTATACTTTTTTTTTATAATTTATATCAATTTAGTTTTCATTGCACTGCGCGTTGTGCCAGCCCGCTTTCATGGCTGCCACCCACGCATAAACTAACAGTACTTTGCATAAACTCAAATGCCGCGCTGCCCACATATCCTGCGCGCCGCTACTTGCCCGCGCTTTTCGTGGCATGACTCATGCTTTTACTCCGCGCAACACCTACAACTGTTTTAACACACCAAATAAACGATGAAAAAAAAATATAAAAAAAAAAATTTGCAATGCAATTTTGCTGGCTATGAATTAGTTTGCAGTTTATGTGCCCACAACTGCTACAAATCACTTCAGTGTGGCGGCAGTGCTGCAAACGTACTTGCCAAATGCCGTACAAACGCTGCTTTCTTGTTGCTGTCGACCACTGCCTTCGCCTTTGCACTATTTCTGATTGCCTGCGCCACCACTAAATCCTCTAAATGCTTCCTCTTTTTATGTGCCACAACTGCACTTCAACTACGCATTTCAATAGTTGCTCCTTACTCAAGCACATGTTTGGCATATGAAAATGGCTATCGTCTACATTCATCACTCTACGCCATGCACTTAAGCGCTCAGCGCCGTCTGCGCTACGTGTACTTGCCTGCAAGTATTGGCTGTGAACTAAAACTCCTTGCCAGTCATTTAATCAATTCTAGTAGCCGTCTGCCCGTCCACCCGTCCGTTTGTTCGTCCGTCCATCCACTCAAGCTTTCAGCCATTCACTCAGCTGCTCTTCGCAATCTTAACTTGCCCACTTACGCCACTCGAGTGCCACTTTATTAAGGTAAAATTTTTAATTTGTCTTAGCTCCACTATGCACCACTTCCTTTACTTACTCTACTTACCGCATGTGTGTGTAGGCGTACGCCTCCACTTCACTGCCATTTTACCTATGCATCGCGCTACTGCGCTGCCTTATCGGTCGCAATTTGCCTGCTTCACTCTTTTTTTCTTCGCTTTTTTTCGTTTCCTTCTTAGTTGCCGCTTGCTTATTTACATCATCCTTGAGCGCTCTGATATTTTTTTTTTTTTCTTTTTGTATTTACTTTGTTGTTATTTCATTTGTTTGTATTTAACAAATGCGATTTCCTTTAATTGTTCTTAATTAATTGCTTAAGTTTGTATGCGATTAGCGGTTAACTAGCCGGTTAGTTTGCTGTGCGCGCCCTTGTGCTGCTTGGACCGAGACCAGCAGGCCACTCGCGCCACTTAAAAATGCAAATGAATTCCATTTTGTGATCTGCAAATCAGTTAAGCTTGGCTTGCTGCACGCTTATGCGGGTGTAGCAGCTGTGCGGACCTGAGCTATGCTATACTGTAGTATACTATACGGAGCTATGCTTCTACACTACACTATACTGTAGCTGTATATATAGTATATGTGCGTGTGCTTAAGTGCACTTTAAGTACCTATTAGTGGCCGCAAGCGGTAGCCGCGCTCTTAACTAGAAGCTTTTCTTTTAGTTACTGCGCATTTATCCTTTTTACCTTTTCGCCGCGCGCGCTTAGCGGCTGCGCGTCCGGCCGCATACAACGCGCACTAAGGAAACTTAGCGCGCTTTACAAGGGCTTTTATAAGTATATATATGTCTGATTTTACGTACTATATATATCTAGCTTGATTTAATATCAATGCGCTCAATAGCTATATCTTCCCAATTATATACACCCCTACAAAAAATTGCCTGCCGCTTTTCCTTCTCTGCTGCTTGCGCGCTTCCTGCGTTTACCTCGCGCGTGCGCTCTACTTTTTTCCCTTAAATATATTTCCTGTTTATTTGCAATTAATGTGCGCTCATGCAATTTCAAATTATTTCATTTTGACACAGTCACGCTGCGCCTAGTCCATTGCATTATTCTACATATCACTGTATGTATATTTAAACAGCGCCCGACGCATATAATTTATATAATCATAACACATTTATGTTATTAATGCATGTAACTGTTTATCGAAATCCAATTATGTTGGCTTATAACACATTTAACGTGTTGGTTTTGTTGTCAATATTGTCATTGCTTGCGCACATGAATAAATATTAATTGGAAAATCCATTGAAACCTTCAAAATATAGATGCTCCAATTTTGATAATGTGCACAATTTACTGCCGTACAAATACACATGTGTATTTTGAAATAATAAATTGTTAATTGAAATGAAAATGTAACGGAATGCGTTCGCGTTTTTGATGTAATAAATTTGAATTGGGAATTGAACGGCTGGATGACTGGGAGCCAATCCAGGTTAATGTGGTGGGGCTTTAAGTCACGCATAGATCAGTTTTGGTCCTTTGCGATACCAGATGGAGTTCAGTTGCTAGATCAATAAGAAGTAATCATCCTTTAGAATGCCTGCGCTTAATGCGCATTTCAAGAGACTCACTATCGATACCTTTTCCAGTGTATCATACCGTGGGTACCCCAGATGCTCACAGCGCAGTAATCAAATGCAAGACAAGTTAGTTAATAGTCCGACGTTTTCTTAGCTGTGAAGCGCCACAGACTTTCAAGATTTTGGGTTTTTGGAATACATAAGTGAAATAATGCGTTTGAAATTTTTTGTAATTTTGGTAATTTTTGTAAAATATATTTTAATTTTTTTCATATTTTTTTCATTTGCATACGCTTTGTTGAGAAAAATAGTACTGAATATACGTCTACCATTGCCTTTTGCAAAAAATTTCATACTTTGCAATAATTTGGAAAATTTTCAAACAAAAAAAAAATACGATGACGCGTTTGTGAGTTTATATAATAGAATAAAATACAGCAAACAATTTGAGAAATCAATAGCCGCAACTTATATAATATTTGCAACTTTTGCACTACTAACACATAACCACCACATTCACCACAACCTGCTTACCCAGACTGCTGCTTTACTATATGTGCGCTCATTCCCCCCACATCTATTTCATTTCTTTCCCCTTTTTTGCCGCACACATACGCAGATTTTTTGCGCTTCAGCAGTCAGCCAGCAGCTGCTCCCAACGACACATGTATTTGTGCCATGGACCACGACAGCTGGTGTACGTTGGTCTCTGGAGCATTTGTCCAACCGCCGGACGATCAATATTTGCCACAAAAAACAGTTGCCAAACTGAAAACAATATTAATTGAACTAAGCCAAAAAACAAAAAAAAAAAAGTTCCAAAAATAAATCGCCACTACCCTCGGGCTACTGCCAGTCAGCGCCTTTACACAGCGCCTAGCAGCCGTTCGCATCAGCTGGCTGTGCGCACAATGAGCGCGTTCAATGATTTTTCCGGCTTGCGCTTTCGGGTAAATGTTGACCGCAACAAGCCCTTGGGGACGTGGCACAGTAAAGAATTCAATTTCCTGCAAAATAAATTGTGCACAAAGAATGAAAAAGATGCGAAGTTTACATTTTGTGCAGAAACTAAAAATTATGTTATGCACTGAAGTAAAAAATTAGAAATTTCTATTATTATTAACATTGCGGTCAGCTGCGGTGTTTAGGTTTTGGGGCACACAACAGCACGATGTTGCTAAGGGATTTCTGGAGAAAAGCAAAGTGAGTGCAAGATTGTTGACTTCTATTAATTTGAGAAAATTGTGCGACGCGCAGCTTGTATGCTTAAAGTCAGCAGACGGTGGGAGGGCGGAGTTGGCAAAAATCAACTTTGTAGGTGAGCAGGAAAATAGATTTTATTCGGAGTTTGTTCGGAAAACAAAAAATAGCGTTGAAACACATAGCTTTTAATATTTTAGTTGAATTTAAGAATAGCTGTCATCAATGATCTACATAAATCAGTAATTAATTTGGTTGTCGTTTTAAAAAATATCGATTTTTTAATGTAATCGTCAAATTGGTAACGGGTTTCATGTCGTTGATTTGTAGTATTTATCGGTTAAAAGGTTATCGATATAAAATTTATAGTTTTTTAATATTGCTTACAAATTGATTTTCGATTTATCGATTAAAGTGTTATCGATTTCAAAGGTTATCGATTTTTTTTATAAATGTATATACAATTTATCGATTAAAGTGGTTGCCAATTTAAATATTATCGATTTTTAAATATCGCCCTAAAAATGTTTAGTTATTGCGGTACATAAAATAGGAAATATTTCAATGCTCTATAAAAAATTATCGGTTAAAGTGGTTAGCGATTATTTTTAATACTGAATTAATTTTTTTTAGTACTAACGATAAGAAAACTTCCAATTATCGATTAAAGTTATCGATTTTTTAAATATCGTCTTTAAATTTTAATGTAATTTGGTGTATGTATATAATAATACTCTCGACAAATTATCGATTAAACTGGTTACCGACCGATGAAGTTTATCGAGTTTCTATCATTTACTGACAATGTTGCCGGGTATCAATTCATGTAATTAGAAAAATAATCTGTAAAAGTGATCGATAAAATTTTTTATCGATTATAAAATATATCGATTTTTAATACCCCTTTTAAATTTCAACTAGTTTCAACGAGTTTCAGTATTCATGAACTTATTACGCAATTGTTTGGGCTTCTGCGAGTTATGTAATTATTTGTTTTAGTATGCTTATACTTTCTACTTACATATATAATTATTTTTTTTTTTATAATATTTGTACCTTCTACTGCAATTTTAAAGTACTACAACTTGAATTTTTTATGCCTTTCTATGGCATACGCTATGCCCTTGAGACTTTCCAAAACGTATTCTATAGTCTCTAAGCTCAAATTTTTTCTCAGCAGTCAAGCATTGCAGCAAAGTAGGCGCAACTACGTGGACGCTTCACAAGAGACATTGTTAACAATGAAATACGCTACTTTAACTACTGAAACTTTCCTTCACTACTTCACTTACTTTCATCTTAGCCACAAGTCATTGCGGTCCGCTCAACAATTACTCTTAACATGTTCTTGTTGTTCATGCATATTTATTGCAATTCTTCGCCACATAATGTGTGCACAACACATATTAATTGCAATTTGCATTTAAAAATTGCGCAAAGTCAATTTGCCTGCGCTGAAAGTGAGCACTGCTCTCTACGCCATAATTTACGCGACGAAACAATGCTGTGCAAATGCAACCTTGTAACACTTGCCTAACTACAATGCTACAACTTAATGGCGTTGCTATAAAAACGAGCATGCATATTGCGCGCTCATTTCGTGGCAAAGTTGAGTGTGTATATGTGTGGCAGGAGTAATATGCGCACTTTATAGGCGTTTTTAGTTGTTTAATCGATGTTTGCGCTGCGCCTTGTATTGTTTTGCACATTTTCCGCTAAAGTGATTACTTTTATGGCGGACTGTACATGCTTTAATGACGTGACCTTGCCAAGTTGCAGCTGCAAATATCTTGCTTGCGGGCGCCTTTGCTTGTGTTCGAATACTTGGTTGTGGGTGTAATCATGTAAGCTATGTTTTTTTAGCTGCTTTTGTGGCATGCAACACTCAATAAAATAAAAGTTTTTAATTAAACGGCAACGCTTACGCTTACGTTTACCATATGCAACTCGACGCATATGTTGCTGGAAACAAAGCGGAATGAGCTCAAGGTTGCTGGTGGAAAAGTGAAAAGTTTTCGGGAGCTCAAAGAAAATGAAAATCCGGGCGATTATTTAAATTTTTTTTTTTTTTTTTTGTGAATTTTTAATGGGAAAAGCTATATTTTTGTAAATATGAGAGATCTTAATTTTTTATGATTTTTTGTTAATGAATAAAGGGTGTGCTCAGAAAATTTCTTATACTTATTCTTATATTTCATTCTCTGTATTAATGTGCATGAAAAATTTGCACGATTTCTTTGTATTTAAAGAATTTTTTAAAGCTGCAATTGAGCCTAAAAAAAATTATTTTATATTTTCTTTGTGCTTGAAAATTTTTTCTTAAATTTAAAAAGGAAACTGCATTTGTTGTACTTGAGCCTCAAAAAAATATTTTCATTTAATTTTTTTTTATATTTTCTTTTTTCTTGAATATTTTTTTTGTTTTTCAAATTCAAAAAAAAAAACTGCATTTCGTCAACTAAAATGCAAAATAACGCAACATTGCGTTTCATAAGTTTACAGGCAAATGAAGAACGATATAACAGAACCCGCCAATGTTGAAACAAAATTTTAGTTCTGGTTACAAAATTCTTAGATATTGGTTATGTATTGGTTACATATAGGTTATATCTGAGAGAGGAAGCTTAAAATGAGAAAAATACATAGATATATGTATGTATGTAATATGATGTAGTAAATAGACATAATAGAAACCACTCATATTGAAACAAAATTTTAGTTTTGGTTATAAAATGGTTCTATAATGGTTACGTATTGGTTATGTATCAGTTATATCTGATAACGGAAGTTTGAAAATATTTTCTTTTATATTTTTTTATCAATTTCTGAACTTTTTGCTTGAAAAAAATATTTTCATTGAAAT
>NW_017537356.1:330436-333016 GCF_001853355.1 Bactrocera latifrons
TTTTTTAATTTATTATTTTTTCTATTTAAAGATACGTGCATTTTTCATACATTTCTAAAGCTCAAGTGCAAAGCTTCCAATATATATTATATTATTTCACTTATTTTACCCTCAAAATTTCGCTTCAATCGCATTCTCACTTATGTTAACCTCAAACTTTGTTTTTTGTTTAGTTTTTTCTGTTATTATTTCAATTACTTTTTCTTTGCCTTTACTTATGTCCCAAAAAACAGTTTATACCAGTTGCGAGAAAACTTCTTTAATTTGGGTACATAATTAGCAAGCAAAGAAACCTACATTTCAGCTCTACCCCCTACCGCTCTCACTCTCTTGCTCTTTCACAAATGCAAATATTTTACTGCCTGCTGCCGTTTGGGGAGCGCGCCTGCCACTGAATAAAAGAAACTTTCCAGCAAACTGTAAAATAATTCATATATGTATGTATATATATGTGTGTGTGTGCCTTTGTGTGCATACAAGTAGTAGTAGGTATTTGTTACCAAAGCACCTGTTACCCCCAAGGAGTTGTAAGTAGCAACTACATTTCTTTTGCACTCGAGTGTTGTTATTTGACTGCGCAAATATAAAAAATGTGTGGCAGCGCAGCTCTAATACAAAAACTTGTTGGTGCACTACTTGAAGCCACTGACAAGATATGAATGAGTATACTACGTGCAACTGTAAATATGTGAGTGTTTGTTCTCATATATGTATGTATGTGTTTGTGCCACAACTGCGTTTGCATTTATGCAAATAACTTTTACTCTCGAAAAAAGCTGCGTTGAAGTGACTCAAACGCACTAACGTAAACTAACCAGTAATAATGACTTGCCACAAGCCTGACAAGGAAGCGGATGCGGCATGCAGCGGTGTGGGTAGCAAGCCGACAAGGCCTTTAGGGCCACTGCTGGCAAATAAAAAGTGAGAAAATGAAAGTTTGTGTCGTAATGTGGGCTATGCGCGAAATCAGCGGCACAATATAGTGGCAAGTGTGTGGCAAGCAACTGTATGCCGGCGCGTTCTAAATGCGTTCCTATATGCAAACGAAGTTGTCGGCTGAAAAAAAGTTCGTTTTGCGCTGCTTTTAAAGTATTTTTGCTTTTTATTTTAGCTTTTGAAAACATTTGATTAAGTTTTAAGTAAAGTTACTGGTAGCTGCAGTTATGTACTTGAAAAACTTTCCATAACTTTGCAGCGACTTTCACGACTCTCCGTGGGGTAATAAAGAGGAATTAGGCAATAAGTAGAAGGAAACACTAAAATAATTTAAAAAGGAACAGGAAAAATTACAACAAAAAAAATTTTATTAAAAAAAATTAAACAAAAAAAAATTAAAAATCAGTAAAAAAAAACTCAGGAATTCAAAAGTAACCAAAAAAGACAAGCAATAGTAACACAAATTGTAAAATATTTAAAAACACAAGAAAATATTAAAAAGTAAATAAAGTACACAACCAACAAATAACAAAAACAAAATAAAAAAAAGATATCAGAAAAGGAACGCGTATATATAGACGGCACTGGAACTGTCTCTTATACACATCTAGATGTGTATAAGAGACAGATACTTAAGACTAAAAAAAAAAAAAATAAGAAAATAATTCAAAATTACCCAAAAGTTCAACCATATATAAAAAATGGTCATTACAATTAAATTTATTATATGCCTTTAACCAGCCATGTCACAGTTGGCTGGAAAATATCAAATACTAAAAGCGCCTGGAGGTATGCTACAATATTATAAATGCAGCTATTTTTCTGCTATAATTATAATAACTCGAAACTTAACAGACCTTTATGTAACTTAACAGTCCATATGTACCTCTGATGTAATTGAAACTATCTTTCGAAAAACGTATGCCAGCATCATAATCACCAAGCGATGAAATAGTTAATTCCAAAATATGAAACACTAAAAGCCCCTGGTGGTATGCTATATTTGTTATATTTACATTTGAAATTATTACAATTAGCTTTCTAAAAGCGTAGACTTGTTTTACCTCCAACAACCTATGCATAATATGATTCTAAAACATAGAATACTGGAAAAGCCTGGAAGTATGCTACAATATTTGATGTTTGCCTATTCTTCTACTATATTTAGCCTTAACAACTTTTTGTGTCTCGACCGGAACTTTTCAGTTTGGCTATTAGTAAGTTAAAAAAGTATAAAGTCTAAACTTTAGTCTACTTTTATGCAACAATGTTTAGCATCAGCAGACACTTATGTAAAGTAAAAGGAAATTCACTCTAAGCGCTCATCTGAGTAGCTGTAGACACCAAACATGTTAAACGAAAAAACTCCTTACTATTCCAGAAAATAAAAATTACTGCAACAGTGTTGCCAACTCGCTACTAAAACAAACATTCCGCCATATAACTAAAAAGCAGAGAAAAAAAAAATAAAATAAAAACAAGAACAAAACGTTTCTTCCTAAATAAGAAATCCAATTACCACCGAAATGCCTCATTCAGTTTCTTTAATTTATTTTATTTCTTTTTTTTTTTTTGGTTTTTTTTTTTTTTTTTTTTTTTTTTTTTTTTTTTTTTTTTTTTTTTTTTTTTTTTTTTTTTTTTTTT
>NW_017537356.1:333036-368460 GCF_001853355.1 Bactrocera latifrons
TTTTTTTTTTTTTTTTTGTTAGACACTTTTTTAAGATTTTCCCTACTTACTTGACTATACTTCAGTGCGGCCTTTTTTGCCGTCTCCCCTTTAGCGCTATATCAAATAAAACTTTTTTGATCGCTGTTTTCATTTGTTTGTGCTTTTGATACCAGCATTTCACTATTATACCTTTACCCCTGCAGCTGGCTTTAAATTCCACTCGAGCGCTTGAGACGCGCGTCTTTGTTTTTGTTTTTTACTTTACGTCTTCTCTTTTCTAAGGGGGTAGTTAGTGCAGGCGAAGTTACTGCTTTGAGGTTGCAAGTACGCGATATGTTTAAGTGCTTTCTTTGTGCAGAGTGCGCTAATGAAATTGAAATTACGGTAGTTTGCTGAAGTAGAAAACACTTTTTGTTGAAATTTTTTGAAGTATAAAATGTTTCCCTAATGCTTTATTTAAGTAAAAAAAAATGCTGTAAATTTTTATATTTAAAGTTTTTTTACTGCCAAAATTTTTCAAATTTTTAAAATACCGTGAATACTTTTAGCTCGAAATTGAGCAAAAACAAAATGTTGCCTACAACCAGGAGAAAATCTCAAATATTAACTAGAGTCCCCGTTTCGTTATCAATATCTAATTGTTGGTACAAATATTCTTAAATATTTCCAAGATTTATTCCTAATAAATTTAACAAACTAAAAAAACGTTGCCGACATCGAGTCGCCTCATCTCAAAAATTAACGTTAAGGATATTATTAATTTAAACAAATATGACTATATAAATTTTCAAGAAGCTAAAATTTCAAAATTTTATGGAAAGAACACACAAAATATAGCATACTCTAAGGCGGGTTTTAATATTACAATTGTAAACATCAAATATCTAGTCGAAATCTTGTTTAATAATGCGAGGATTTACTTTGAGACTCTTCTTTTTATTTTTAATAAAATTGTTAAAATTAAAATTGTTGCCTAACTCTGGGCGAAAAATCTCAAAATGAATATTATAGTTATAAATACCACATATGTGATTGAAATCTTGTATAATAATGGGAAAATTTACATTAGAACTCTTCTTTTATTTTTTAATAAATGTTAGAAAATTAAAAATGTTGCCTAGCTCCAGGCGAAAAAACTCAAAGTAAAACCAGATTTTTGTTAACTGAAGTTTTTAAAGAAATATTGAAAAGTTAGGCTTTTAGGCAATTCAAATTTCAAAATACTGCAGAAAAAAGCGTATAATATAGCATACCAAAAGGCGCTTTTGAATATTATTGTTATAAATATCAAATATTTGGTTGAAACCTTGTTTAATAGTGTGAAAATTAACATTGGAACTTTTCTTTTTATTTTTAATCAATTTTCGAAACTAAAAACATTTATCTACCTTCAGGCGGAAAATTTTTAAAAATTAACTTAAGCAGTTTTTTCGTTAAATTTTAGTTAATTCACTGAGTATTTGTTAACAAAAGCTTTTAGGCAGCTCAAGTTTTAAAATATTAGAGAAACAAATCATAAAATATTGCCTATCTCCAAGCGGGAAATCTCAAAAATTAACCAAACTATTTTTTTTTTTTGGCAAAGATTTAATTATTTTAAATAAGTATGGTAGCTTAAGCTTTAAAGCAGTTCAAATTTAAAAATTTTTGGGATAGAAGTACATCCTAAAGGCGCGCTTAAACTTATAGTTATAATTATATAAAATTTAATTGAAATATCATTCAAAACCTCGACAAAGATTTATATTTCAACAGTTCTTTCAATAGCGCTTACAAATAAAACAAAAATACCAGAAAAACTTAGAATTTGATAATCACAATCCTTAATCGCACAAAATCACTTCACTCAAACTATTTCTATGCTTCAACTAGCTACCAACTAGCACTTTTTGCTTTATGCTACTCAATATGCAGTCTCTCAGACGTGCACTAGTGCACTCGAGCACAGCTAAAGCGGCTCAAGTGGCATTTCTAACGCATACATACACAACAGCAAAGCCACTTGTAAGCTCAAAGCGTTTAAAAATCATCGATTTGCCTCGTAGGTCGCAGCTTGGTGCAGCAGAAAAATAGAATAAGTATTTATATAGTTTAGCTATTTAGTTGTGAGCTGAAAATGCAATCGAGTTTGAAGCCGGCGCACAAAGGGATAAGGCGAAAAATATTTACAGCCAACGAACACTTTCAAGTGCAGCTCAACAACTTATTTGTAGGTTAGAGTGAATAATGGCCATAGAGGAGCAAGACACAAAGGCTGAAAGAGAAAGCAAGAGAGAAGCAATGATTTCTTGCTAGCAGGCGGGCTTAAGCATGAATAGAAGCTGAAGCGCGATTTCAGCTTCACATACCAGCAAAGCGATTGTGGCTTAATGAAAAGAAGTGACAACAACAGCAACCACAAACAATTGCGGCAGAAACAGGATTGCACAATGGCATGATTTTTCTAATTTCCCCAGAAGGACGCAGACTTAACATTTACGTTTTCATTTACCTAGAATATAGCAAGGATTTATTTGTGTTTGTGCGCTTCGCTATGTGTGTGTATGTGTCCCGTACAGAGTTCAGCAAAATAGTTGGGGAATGATAGTAAGCTTGCACTTGGCCTACGGCTCATTAATAGGCAATGTGCAAACAAAGCGCTAAGCACTTTCAGCACACACACACACATACAAATGCAGCTGGCTGTAAATGTGTTTGAATGTGTGTATGTAGTGACGATGAGTGCTTGACTTTAGCGCATTTGCACTTGCACTTGCCATTATGCTCATAAATATGGCCAGTAGACGTGTAGCATAGCGATGTGAGTGGTGGAAAGAGCGCACACTAAACTGCTTAACGCCTGGAAGTCGACTAAATATTTGTTCTATTATTGTTGGAGCAGCAAATGTATAATAGTCGCACCTACTATAGATGGTGAAAGCTTTAAAAAAGTAAAATAGTAAATTAATTGCAAATAATGGATACTTTTTTAGACGAACACGAACGGCTTTTGAAGCACACACAAATCACTTTTTAACTTTTATTTATTTATTTTTGGTACTGCTACTGTCTGCTCTCTGATATGCTGAAACTAACCGCAATAGCTTAGTGGGTATTACAACGGAAATGAAATAAAGGCTTTATAAAAGCATTAAGCCTGGCAGCGCCTTTGAATGTAGAAATATTTGCTTAAGCTACTGCTGCTGTTGCATGACACGCCACTGACTTTTCTCCGTTTGGAGCAAAAATGTCAAGCAGCTTTACAAACGCCCACATACTTACACTGCCAGCATAGAAATTACAACTGTAAGCTTAACACACATTCACAGCTACGCGCTTTGCCCTCTTCATCGGCAAAGAAGGTTAAGTACGCTTGACACTTTGCAGTGCGCGGCGACCGGCGACCGGCAGCAGACGATTGCAAACGAGTGTGACTGGTTGAGATTAGTGGAGACGCTGCTCATGTCTCCGCTACGTTGGTTGTCATAGTTTCAGTCTACGCTGTAACACTTCAAACATTGCCACTGCTATGCAATATGCCCACCTACCGCTTGAGGCTGCCATATTTTTCGCACAACCACTTGCCATCCACATAAATTATGGCATGCCAAGTGGAGTCTCGTAGCAGCCTTTTAGGCGCGCAACATTTACATTTTCTAACGCCTGTGTAGCGTGTGAAGGTGAGAAGGCGTGAGCGAAAGTAGTCGCCGTGGCAGTGGGGGCGCGTCAAACACTTGCATAGCTAAAGGCGTGAATATCAACACATATTTTTAGGCGCGCGCGCACGCTAAACAATAGTACGCCAGCGCTCAGCCTTAAGGCAAATGAGGAAAACAAAAGCAGACAAAGGCAAAGCTAAGCAGCGGCATAATGACATATAAGCACGGTTACAAAAAAAAGTAGACTTAAAGCTGGCAACGCGCAGAAGCCGTTGAACCCGCCGCCAACTGTGAGACAGCCAGCGAAATTTCGCAAAATAATGAGCGTTGAAATTAGCGTGCGCGCACTAATGAAAATAATATCCCCGAAAAAGCGGCAAAGTTGCATTGCCTACGTTTCAAATGCGCACGAAATGTAGCTCTTTTGCCTATTATTGCGCGCGCGCTCATTACAAGCGTAATAACAAAGCGCAAAAAACTCCTGCTGGGCCTCAAGTGGCAGCCAGGTATGTTTGTTGAAAGTGGGACAAAGCGCACAACGCGCTGAAATGCTATGCGCTCGTCGCATTCGGAAATAAGTAGTCGATTGTATACATGTGTGCTATTTGCCCGTGCGCTCACTTTTGTGTAGTGGCATTAGGAGATGTGCTCAAAAATTATACTGACATCATTTTGACACTCAACGTTAGGCAGCAAATTTCTACTTTGGCGCAACGAAAGCAACAACAAGTTGGCTGTTAAATAAATTAACCCAATTTAAGTGAAAGCAGACACAGCAAACTTTTAGTTGCTTGGAAAATTTCTACTCAGTTGAGGGCGTAAAAGTTGTGGCAACTAGCAAATTGGCATGAAAATTTGACGAAAGTTGCATAGCTGTTGCAGTAATGGCAAAAAAGCTTGGCAGCTAGCCTATATTTTGAAGTAGTAGCGCTCAATTTAAGCACAGTTATACTTCTTTATTATTTCTAGAATTGTTTCACTATTATAAGTTTCACATGTTATATGCTCGTTAGGTGCATTTCAACTGTTCATTTCTTAAATATTACTAAAACCTTAAAGTTAACTATAAATTGCGATACAAACATCTCGAAAAGCTTTTGATGAATGTCGTACTCTTAGAATAATTTTATATGCGGTTGCCATTTACTTTTGATGTAATTGTTTTAGTATTTTGAAAAACGTATTGCTAACCATTTATATATACATATACTTATATTCTTACTTATTATTGTAAATTGCGAAAAGGTATGAAATGTGGCAAAAGTGCATTTTTTATAAAAAAAAAAACTTACTATATTTTGAAACATTTTCGTAATTTTTATTTCTAACGAAGCCTCAAAATATTTCACCAGTAAAATAGTTTTGTTTGGAAGTTTTTCTGCAGAAAAGTCATTTGAGTAGTTTGCCACTTGATTTTTTTTTTTTATTATTTTTTTTAAATGCTTTGACGAACAAATTTGTCAGTTTAAAAGTTTCAGTCTTGTAAGCTATTAGAATAATGGCACATACCTGTGAACTTTGGCAACAGCGCATTTTTTAAAAGGAAAATTGGAATTGGTGGCTTTACAATTTATTTTTAAAAATTTTCATATATTTTTTATTCATAATAGTTGCTTCATGGTAACTTGTTACTTAAAAATAGCTTTTCTGTCTATTTTCAGAATTTATTTGAATTTTTTTAAACACCTTGAATGGTTTTCCTCCAAAAATTATTTAAGATAAAAAGTTGTACTATTATAAGAGTTGTAAGTGGTTAAGAAATTAGACAATAATGCATGTTTTCAAAAGAAAAATTGGAATTCAAGGCATTACCATTTATCTTTAAAATTTTCCATATACTTTTTATTCTTAATAGTTGCTTTCAAAGTAACTCATTCCTCAAATACGGCTTATTTATATATAATACTGCAGAAAAAATGTTTTCGTAGTGTTGTCACCTGAATTTTTTTATTAATTTTATTTTAAAGAGCAGTGAATGGATTACTACAAATATAAGTTTAAGATTAGAAGTTGTAATATTATAAGAATTGTAAGAAGTGAAGTTTTGCAATGAAATTTTCAAAAGAAAAATTGGTGCTCATGACATTGTCACTTTCATTTAATATAGGTGCTTCATAGTAACTTATCCCTTAATTTTTGCTGCCACAATAATTTCGAACAGCATTTTAGTTGTGATTTCATCTTAAACACAGTAATATTTTTCTTCTTACGTTCTTATAAACAAAAGCCCAAAGCTTTGTGCCAATACAACCCACCGTTAAGCCTTTTAAGCACAAAATGCAATATTTATCAGCATGTTATTTAAGAGTACAGCCACCTTTGCACACACACACAGACACATTCGAATGAAGGAACTCAAAACATCATTCCCTCATTGGAGCGCTTAATCACCTTCCCCACACTGCTTGTTAGCTGCGGGCTAAACTTTAAATCAACGGCAGCAAACTGTTCAAAGAAACTTAACGCAAAACAAAAAAGCTGAGCACCTTAAGGTGATAATGCGCTGTTTACATGAACGCATACAAGCAAAGGTATTTAAAGTGTCTTCACACAAACACACACACCAACACAGCCAACTATATTTAATTTGCCGTTGTAGCTATAAATAAGTTGTAGCTATATATGTATAAGGGTATACGCTTACATATGCACACAAGTCAAACACGGAAGCGCCGAGCTTATATCACAAAATGCGCGTTCAACGACCGACTAACCTACACATACATACAAACGCACAGACAAGCGCATAAATAAATAATTTAAAATATGTATTTATGTATCAACCGCAAGACATCTTGTGATTACAAATATCCACAGCTCGCCATGACACTTCAGCGCAACACATGCCATATACTATAAATACGGGTGTGTGTGTGTGTGTGTGTGTTTGTGTGGCTGCTTGTTTGCCAACGGTGATTAAATCTGTGGCTGTAACTTATGTAAACACACGCTGCGTCGTGTACGTGTCTGCACACCGGTCGCTGCTTGGCGTTTTCTTTTGCCGCTTATTTGCATAGCGCGCCAAAAGCAATAGCAACAATGCCAGGCGACAAGAAATAAGTTTGTTGCCCTTACCACACCGCCACAGCCAAGCGACGCTTTAAGCGGGTAAAAAGCGGTTTGTGCGCCATCACCAACCTACACCACCACCACCACTAACAGCGTTTTTAGCCTGCCGTTATTCGTCACACTTCAGCTCATTGTTTTGCTAGACGCTGGCTTTCATTAAGCGGTGATATTTTCCTTTGGCGCGATATCATATTGCGTTTCCGCTTAAGATGTGCCATGCCATAGATACCTATAAGTATAAAAGCAAGTGCGATAAACATATAGTGGTGCGAGTTAAAACAAGCATATTGACGCATTTGCTTGTTTATGCCACAAAAAGGGGTGAATAAGTTGCGTTCAACCGAAAAACCGCAAATATTACCAACGCCGGTAAGTAGGCAACAAACTGTGGAACTTTTATACATTATTAAAGCGTATAGCGTTGTTGTTGTGTTTCAATGTTACACCAACATGTTGGCTTAAATTTATAATCATTTTAATCCTTATTGTGGCAGTGTACGTACTCATTAAACACGTTACTCAGTATTACTAAGTAGCAACCTCACTTAATAAGATTACTTTTAGACGCCACAAAGTATGCTAAGGTAAATTAAATGTAGTATCACCAGCAAATAATTAACTGTAGCAAACAATAGTTAGTAACCTGCGAATTCTAGTAGTAGTAGTAGTAGCACTATTTCAGCATCAATTGTAATATAAAGTCAAATTCTGTGTCCTTTGCATTTAAGTATGCAGAAAAGTTTGCAGCTACGCTTCAAAAGCGCTATACTATTATAATTTTCTCGATGAAAGTCTGTTACACGAGTCTATAAGATTATATTTACACTCTTTAGCCTATTTTCAGGCGGGAGAGCAGGTTGAAATATTTGCAAGGCTTTCGGAACAATTTAGGGCTGAAAATGTTTATCTAGCAAATAATTTCATACTTTCAATCGATTTTAATGCAAACCATAAACTTTGGAAAATTTGTAGCATGCTTTTAAGCGGATATATACTCACTATCTAATTCTAAAGCGCAATTCTAACTTAATGATGAAGGTCTGTAATATATGTCTATGACTAAATGTTTACACTTTTATGCTGCCTCATTCATAATTTAAATAAAAAAAGATAATAGTATGCTTTCAGGCTGAAGCGCATATTGCAATATTTACAAAACTTTCAAAAAGAATTTAAAGCAAATAATTTTTAGTAAATAAATTATTTCATATTTTAGTGAATACCTTACACTTATTAAAATGCGTGGTATACTTTTAAGCGCATATACTTAAATTTAGAAATGCAGTAGCATACTTTTAGGAGGATGTATATGAACCCACTGCACCACTTTTATAAACAATCTAAAGTTAGGGTTTATAACTTCTTGTTTGGACTTTAAAAATGCCACAATAAATTAATTTGAAATAAATAGCAGCATACTTTTGGGCTGTAGAGCAAATTACAATACTTTGCGGCCTTTAGAAAAATGTTTAAGACATAAAATGCTTACAAAGAACATTGTTCATAGTTTATATAAAAATTCAAATGCATATCTATAAATTAGTTTAAAACAGTTTAGCATACATTTCGGTGCACGCATATAAACTCACTAACATAAGCTCTAAAAGGGCTTATAACTGGATGTTTGTACTCTAAAGATGCTGCACTGCTTTAATTTATAAAATATAGTAGCATACTTTCGGGCTGTAGCGCCAATAGCAATACTTCGCAGCCTTTCGTACTGGCTTTAAAAGAAAAAATGCTTATTAAAAGCACAATTTCATACTATGACTAAAAGTACAATAATAAATAGTAAAAAAGCATACATTTAGGCGCATACAATAGACTCACTACAAAACTAGCAAATATTCACATTCTGACTTTATTTTACGCCCATCTTGAGGTTTCTTACACTAAATAAAAATTCAAATGCATACCTACAACTTAGTAAAATTAGTTGCATAATTCAAGGCGCATATACATAAACCCACTGCTATCGCAATGCCACAGTTTCCAAAGCACTCCAACTTCATTTTATGCCCACTAATTTACTGCTAGCATTCCTGTCATCTTTGGGCCAACTTCCGTACAATCATATTTTAATACAATTCATTGCCACACTCCACTACCACAGCCACTAATTTGCTTGCGCGCATCATTTGCGTCACATTCGAAAACTTTGGCATCAACTAAATTTGTACAGCTTTCGCACAGAAACTTAACCAATACGAACGTATACGCATTGGCAGTCAAACTTTTACTTATTTGCATAGCAACACTACAAATTCGGTGAGAGTGTCTACATAAGTACCAAACTATTGCGGCGCTGAGAAATATTTATGCTGCCGCTGCCGCTGCCGCTGCTGCTGCTACTGCTAGAAACAAAACACATTATTTGCTCGCTTTTATTTGCATCCCCGCTGCCATTTCACAGCGCACTTATATAATTTGCTGTTGGCCACTGCAAGCAAGCCAGCGAAATAACGAATGAAATTTCAAAACTCAAATTGTTTGCGCAATTCTCAAGATATTTTGATATGCTTGGAAAATGTGCGGCGCAAATGACATGGAAGGAAAGTTGGCATAAACAAGCGCATTTTGAATGCCGAAAACTGGGTCAATGGGAAAGTTGTGCTTAAGAAGAAATTTACTGAAATTGTATTTTCTGTTGTTTGTCTTTTAGTTTCCTTTTTTGGTTTTTCAAGAAAACAAAGTGAGTGCGTCGCAAATAATGCTTGAAGAAAGCTTTTTCGAAATTGAGCCATGTTAGTGATTGCATAACGAAATTTGAAATGGCATTATGGTGGGTATGCATGTGGTGAGCTTGATGCGTGTGGGTTTTTGAAACGAATGCGCTTCACAACTAGCGATAATTTCTTTATTTGGGCAAAATGGCTGGCAATGCTCAGCGGGTTTACAAAGTAAAATAAATATTGTTCAAATTGAAATGATTAATTACTGTCTTTTTAATATAAAAAATCGGCGTTTATATATAAATATATTGCATATTTTATTATATGTGACATGGTCTACGGAAAGGGAGCTTAGGTGTCAAAAAATCCAAAAAACCCAAAAATCAATTTTTAGTTGATTCGGATGGAAGATGAGATTTTTAACAGCTGTTTCCCAGAAAACTAGTTTTCGCACGTTAGCTCTCTTTTCGTAGACCAGGTCACATATATTAGCATACTGTGTGAGGCATATTGTTTTAAAGCGATGGGTAGGCTTAAAATATGTCTCGATACTGAGACTGTTCTCATATAAAACTGAATTCTCAAAGTCCTTGTACAGACAACTTTTTTATTTAAGAAGGTATATTCTCAAAATTATGCATAAAAGTCTATCGAAGGCAACGCTATAATATCTGAGAAAAATGTCAAGGTATGGCCACGAAAGCATATAGCTGCCATACAAACTGAACGATAAAAATCAAGTTGTTGTATGAAAACCTTGTTTATTAGTCGAGATATCTGCATATAATTTTTCACGATTTATTCACCAGAGCAACCAAACACTATATGTAGAAATTCACTAGATCGAGCTACTATAACATATAGCTGCCATTACAAACTAACCTATCAAATTAAAGTTTTTATAGGGAAAACTTTTTTATCCGGCAATATATCTTCACGAAATTTAGAAGAGAGTATTATCCTTGGCAATGATACTATATCCCCAGAAATTGTTTAGATCGGACGATTATAACATATAGTGGACAACAAATTGATACATCAGAATCGAACTCTTGTATGGAAAATTTTGTTAGTTATTGAGATATCTGCACGAAATTTAACATAGATTACTCTCCAAAGCAACGTTATCAGCTCAGGAGAAATTGTTCAGATCGGACGACTATAGCATATAGCTGCCATACAAACTGAACGATAAAAAAAGTCATTGTATGGAAAACTTTTTTATACGTCAAGCTATCTTTACGAAATTTTCCCCAGATTATTGCCCAATAAAGCGGTACAATATACAAACAAAATTTTCAGATCGGACCAAGCTATCAAAAATTAGATTTTCTATGAAATATTAAGGCTTCGCTGCAAACGAAATTGTATTTTAAGACAAAATTTAAACCATAAACACCTATTTCATTACTTTTAATGTCCTTCACCAACTACACAAAGTGTCTCACCAGCATATAGCATACTTTTGTGCGCCAACAAATGTTAACCGCAAAATCAATTAAGCGTCTTTGCGAACAATCGCCTGTCAGCGCCTTATAGCACACACAAACACATACGTACGCCTGTATACAAGCAGCTGTGGATTAATTTAAAACTGTTGACTGTTTTGATTTATTTGCTTTCTAATTTTCCCACACCAACACCGGTTCGTAATTACTTAGCATACACTTGCGCGCCACACCAGCTGCTTGCGTGTGCATTGCTGTCAAGCGCTGACGTAAGGCTTTAACGAGATTTGTCGCGGCGCGGTTGAGGTAAGCGCTTTCCACATATCCGAAATGTGTGCATAAAAGTTTAGTGTGTTTGTGTGTTTGTGTGTGTGTGTGCTTTGAGCTTAAGCCAAATTGTGTGAGTGCCATGTCGGATTGCGGTCGCATTAAATTTGATTAGCGCCTAAATGCAGGCCACATTAAAGCGCTGCAAAGCAAATAAACCAGCAAATAAAGCGATGTGTGAACGTGTGACATGTGACAACTGCGATTATTTGCGAAACTTTTGCGGCACACTAACACGCACACATATATGCACAGCATACAAAAGTAACCCACTGCCTGACTGCTTTATTTAATTCTCTGCAAGTTTCGCTTATTTATGAACTGTTTGACATGCCGCACAGCGCATTTGTTATACAAGACAGCGCAACATAACGCTGGCAACAACAATATTAACAACAGAAAGAAAAACAACAACAACAAGAACATGAACATGACTTTGTATAAACTTATTGCAAGCAAATATGTGTTGTTTTGTGGCAGTTTGACATTTTTTCAATACATGCCACACTCACACATACAAGCACGCACTTGCCACATGTCGTTACACAATGTATTTGGCCTTTTTCTTTTTTTTTTTGTATAGGTTTTTCTTTGTTTCGCGCTTTGTGCGTTTCACCTGGCCGGCTTTGCTGTGGCCCAACTTTCCAGCGTCCGTGTGGCATGTCAAATACCGTTTGTGCCATACAGCGGCCGGCAGCGCCAACAAATGCAGAATGAGCTGAAAATCATACGCGCTTCTTGCTTAACAAGCAGCGCAGCAAATTTTAACAAGCCATAAGCTAAAACAACAAAAGCATACAAAATCAGTAGCAACAACAATAACAAAGAACGTGGCAAGGTAAAATAATAATAACATAAACGTGACATAAATATTAAGGCGGCAGCATAGCTATAAGTTTTGTTGTTATTTTCATGTTTCGCAGTGTTTTTTTTTTCTCCTTGTTTTGATTACTTAAATTAAGCTTTCGCTGCAAGCAACACATTGTTTGACAATTTACGCTGCTTTATTATGTTGCGGTTATGCGTCGTGTGTTTTATGCTGTTATTCCTGTTATTGTTGTTGTTATGGCTGGCAGCAAATTCTAATAAATAATAATGCGCGCTGACTGCATAGCAAACACGCGTAAATAATGTTGTTAGCGCTGGCATAACAACTGTCAAATACCGCCAACGCCACAAAGTATGCAATGAAAAAGTTAACATTTCATGCAGCAGCAATAAAGCGCGGCAAATACGCGCACACATGCATACACAAGCAAACACGCTCACGGTTAATACAAGCTAAGCGCCAGCGGCTGCCGTTAAATAGCTATTGGTTGTAACCGCCTATTGGCGGCTGCTTGCAACATTCAATGTATATGTGTGTGCGCGACGCATTATACCTAGCGCATAAGTTGGCTCAATTACATAGTTTGCGCTCGCCATGTTTGTGTTTGCATGTGTGCGCGTGTGCGTAGTACTAATGTGCTTCACCGCGCGCACACGGCCGCAATCCACAACTGCTAACGCACAGTGGCTTTGCGTTGCGGCAAATGACAAATGACATTTGGCCTGGCATTCGACACATAATAAATAATGCGGCCGGTATTTGCCGCCTGCTGCGCTGCCGACGGGCTACGCTACGCATGTAGTAAGCTTAACGGCGCGCTGGTGGTGGCGTTGGTGTCAGCTGGCTGTCAACTGCGGCCATTGATTGTCATAAAATATACAACGAAATGCGTTGTGTGTGTGTAGCAATAACAAATACACACAAGCGCTTACAATAAAAGCACACACACATACATGCTTAGCAATACACACACCTATGCATATTTATGTTTGACCAACCATGCTGATATGTTTATGCGTGCGTTTGCCTTGCGAAATTTAATAAACTACACAATGGTTGTCAGCGTCGCTTGTTTGCCCGACAAAGCTCTTAGGCCGCCACCGCCATAGCTGCCAAAGCGAGGTAGTTTCCCAAACAACTTGCGAGCCCACAAAGCCGACAGCCAGTCAACCAACCAAACAACCAACCAATCATACTAGTAATACACACATAAACGCCAGGTATGCGCTGTTGCAAATACATTTCATACGCACATACTTGTGCGCTTGTACATATGCGCTTGGCGCGCCTGTTGGTAGGCAATTCAATTCGTTCCACTTACGGTTGGTCAGGCAGGCAGCCAGTTGGCCGGACGTCTAAACCAGCATCGATGCGGTGTTGACTGCATTAGTTGCGGTATTTCGATGTTTCGGTTATTGTGGTGTGAAATTCTGTTGTTAATAATACAAAATATTATTTACTGCCATTATTGTTGTTACTGTTGGGCACTCACGCCGCCGCTCATATGCTTCATATCTGCTAAGAGGGCGGTTGGCGGCTTAAAGTAGGCTTTAGTTTGTGTTATGGTTTTTATAGTGTGTGCTGTGTTGTGCGAAATATTTGCAACAATTTATTTATTAAACACATACATATAAACCAAATGTGTGCGCTTACAAGTGGGTTGGGGAAATGCCTAAAGTGGAGAGTTGAAAGCTGTGCACTCGTATTAAGGTTGTTCATTTGTTCATGAGCGCTCATAGACGTAAGAATATTGAAGATGCAGCTTCTAGTATGTTATTAGAAACGCGAAAAGTTACTAAAATTTCTATTTGTGGCAAGTAAAAATTAAATACGTTAACTTTGTACGCGCCGTACTGGGTTTTGATCGATCAGTTTGTATGGCAGACATATGTTATAGTTATCCCATGTAAGAAATTTTTACGGAGTTTATAATGTTCTATGAGAAAATAGTTCGCGCCAAATTTCATAATGATATCTTGCCAAATAAAAAAATTTCCCATATAAGAGTTAACTTTTAATCGTTCAGTTTGTATGGCAGCTATAAGATATAGTGACCCGATGTGATGAAATTTTTATGGAGATTGTAATGTTGTATAAGGCAATAATCCGTGGCAAATTTCGTGATGATATCTCTCCAACTAAAAAAGTTGTCCATACAAGAACTTATTTTTTTATCGTTCGGTTTGTATAGCAACAATATGCTATAATGGTTCGATTTTAATTTTTTTTTTCAAAAATGAAAGCAGTCTCTTAGAAAATAAGCTGTACCGAATTTCTTGCTGATATCTTTTCAAATAAAAAAGTTGTCCATACAAGAACTTATTTTTTTTCGTTCGGTGTGTATGACAGCTATATGATGTAGTACTCCGATATGCACAATTTTTACAGAGTTTATAACACTGTATAAAGCAATAATCCGTGGCGAATTTCGTAAAGCTATCTTGTCAAATAAAAAAGTTTTCCATATAAGAATTAACCTTTGAACGATCAGTTTGTATGACAGCTATATGGTGCAGTGGTCTGATATCGATGATTCCGATAAATGAGCAACTACTTGATTAGAAAATGATGTGTACAAAGTTTTAGATCGATATCTCAAAAACAACAACAACTTGCTTTTCCTCAACTTCATAACTCTGCGCTGCTCAAGTACAACACAATGCTATGACAAGAAGGCAGCAAGCACTGCCTTCACACTGTCGCTTTTGACAACTTATTTACAATTAAAGCTATGCTGATAAATATGTGTGTGTATACATCGATATATGTATATACCGTTATAAGCAATCACTCAACTGCTGGCTAAATACTTCAAACGAGTGACAGCGTGTAAACATTGCAAAAGAAGAGCATATACAATTACTACTCCGAACAAAGTAAGAAGAAGCAGCAGCTGCGCTGGAATTTCAACCAATATAGCTAGACATTACGTATATAGTACATATATACATACATAATTTCAAATCCAAAAAGTTGGCATTGCTGCCACTACCAACAGCTGAATGAGCGCGGCCAGCCAAAGATGGCATTATTACTTGCAACGTACACATACAAAGAGGAAGACTTGTTGTTTGCAACACTTTTGCGCTTATATGACTGCCGCTTGACGGGCGTGAGTGATTTTCATTTGCAAAATGCTGCGCACACTTTTGGGCAGTCACTCACTCTTCACATATTTGCTATGTAGTTGCATGTAAGTGTATGCGTATGTGTATTTGTGTGCATATACTCATTCATGCGCTCATTGATTGCTTTGTCAAAAGGTTTTGTAAACATTTTTGACATATCAAACACACGCGCACCGGAATAAATAGCGAAAACGCGGCGCGCACACACGCCCTCCCACTCACTGACGAGTGGGGGGCGCAATAAATTGCAATTCGCTGCGCTGAAAAGCGCGTTTTTCCTTTTTCAAATGCTTTTCTTCACACATCTTCATACACGGCGCTGTTGCTTGCTTGCTTGCCTGCTTTGTGCTCGCACTGTTTATTTGTTTGTTTGCTATTTAGCGTTGTTCTTGCTGTTGTTGTTGTAACTCATACGCAATTATTATTGTTATTATTATTATTGTTGTCACACTTCAGTGTTGATATTGTATTGTTGCCATACACATGCATACATGTTGTTGCAAATATCGCTGCGCGTGTGTGTGTATGTGTCTGTGTAACTGTGCCCTGCCGCGCTGTTGCTGTTTGCGTTTGGCTGACGTCACATATTGGCTTTTCATTACTGCAAATGAAATCGCAAATGTTAGCGCAGCTACAATGGTAACAACAAAAACCAAAACAAAAACAGCAAAAACAACAGTAGTCACTCTTATGCCTTTTGATAATGTTGTTGCCTATACTGTTGCTGCCACTGATGTATCGCACGCCAAATATTGACATACAACTTCAACTGACAGCCGCCAAAGTTGAGCGTTGCAGCAAGTAGTTTGTTGCAATGTCGTCTGTATGTTGTAATTTAAGTGATTGAAAAGACGCTTTCAGAAGTCAGCGTGAGTGGAATTGAGGATGCAGAGTGCGGGCGTTTTAAAGTAGTGCAGTGGCATAGAAACGCCATAGCAGAAGCTACAAAAAAAAAAATTATAATAACAAAAACAAAAAAGAAAACCTGTTAACTTCTGCTAAACCGAATATGAAAAAATACCCTTCACAACCGCATTTTTTATAGCATAAAAGGGTATAAAAACGTCTTTATCTTGATTTTCAGCGATGAGTTTGTATGGCAGCTATATGCTACAGTGGACCGATCTGAAAAAAAAATTTCAGATATTGTACCGTTATTGCAAAAAATAATTTAAGCCAAATTTCGTGCAGAAACCATGTCAAATAAAAAGTTATTATATGACTTGGGTTGGATCAGTTAATTTGTATGGCAGCTATATGCTACAGTGGACCGATCTGAACGATTTCTTTAGAAACTGTGGCAATGCCTTAAATAATAATTCGTGCCAAATCGTGAGAAGATCCCTCATCAAATAAAAAAGTTTCCTTACAAGGACCTCAGTGTGATCGTTCAATTTATATGGCAGCTATATGCAATAGTTGTCCGATTTCAATAATTTCTTTAGAGATTATAGCATTTTCACAGATGCCATTATAAACGAAATTTCGTGAAGATAACATGTCAAATAAAAAAGTTTTCCATACCAAGACTTTAATTGGCTCGGTCAGTTTGCATGGCAGCTCTATGCTATATTTGTTCGATCTACATAATTTCTTCAGCAACTGTAGCACTGCTTTGCATAATAATATGCGCAAAATTTCGTGAAGATAGCTCATCAAATAAAAAATGGTTCCATACAAGAACCAGTGAAACCATTCCACATACACACTTCTGCATCTCACACATTCCCGCCTATCACTTTCACTCACAAATCCTTGAAGTCTACCTCAAATTCTCCGCAATTATCCTCAGCAAAACCTCAAGTTTCAGAAATATTTCGGCGTTGTGACACACTTTCAGCGCGCCGCAAATAAATGTCAGTTATTTATGCTGGCAAATATGCTCGAAATATTTCACATTTTGTCTGGTGTAAAATTTCAATTGTAGAATGTCTTTCCAACGACCCACGAAAATGAATTAAATTTCATAATTACACACAATTTAAATGCCGAAACCCCAGAAAATCGCGCACATACACATATACATTTATATAAAGTAGGTATACATACTTATATATTTTCATACGGTTGCAGGCATTGTGTGGTGGATAGAATATAGAAAGAGTGTGAGAGAGCAAAGGATTGCGCACATATTTTTCAAATCTTTGTCGGTGGTGCTGGCTTTGAGTTTGTTGAGAATTTTTGAATTTTCAAGCAGTTGTAAGTGTCTGTGAGCCAAGTGGAATGTTGTTGCAAGTACAAAAGAAATTTTGGAAATAAAATCGTTGTGAGTGAGTGAGATAGTTAGACAAACAGTCGGTCGTGCATGCATGCCTACAGACACGGCAAAGCAGAGTTTAATTACTGAAAATTAGATTTTAAAATTTCTTGGTATCTGCAAAGTAATATCGGATAGCAGGGAACAATGTGGTATAGAAAGCAAGAAAATGTCAGCCAAAATGTAAACAGATATAATGTATGCCGGAAAATGGTAAAGATAATATATTTTAGAGTTTTTGAATGAAAATAATTACTAATATTTTAGCAGGAAATCGTTACACTATATAATTGTATAAAAAAATATAAGCTCATGTGATTATTTTTTGTAGGAAAATTAAAAAAAAAAATACTTTAAAATCATTGCATTGCAATTTAGCTCAATTCAGCGCAATTCGTGTATATTCAGCGAGAGTTTACTAGAAATTAACTACCAGCACATACACATATAAGCCATTTCAGTACAATTCAGCGCATTTTAAGTATATTCAGCGCAAATTAAACGCAATTTAAATTCAGCATTATTCAAAATTGAAAAAAAAATCATTACATAACAATTCAGCTCAAATCAGCTCATTTGAGCACACTTTGCTTATATTCAGCGAGCGTTGACATAAAATTTAATAGCAGCACATACACAAAGAAGCAATTTTAGCACAATTCAGCGCAATTAAATCAAATTCAGCGCTAATTAAACGGAATTTAGAAACAGTACAATGCTTTTCCCCTACTATTTCCATTCAAGTAGGCGCATTTCAACTGCTATCTTCATGAGTTAATGCATGTATGTGTTGTATAATATATAAAATTCTAAAAAAAAAGGGTTTTTTTCTTATAAATAAAGTATCTTTCAAAAAACAATATAGATATTAGGCAGACAGTCTGCAATCTCCAAACGCTCATAGTATTTACAAGCTACAAATCTCTGTAGATTTCTCTATTCAAGCTATAACTTCCTAATTAATATTATACGCCTTTTACGCCTTTCTTTGTTTCTATTTTTGCCTCACTGTGGCGCCTCGCACACGGAATTTACTCATTTGCTAAGCTAACCTCAAACCAAATGCGGCATGCCATTACACTACTTAATGCAACGTTGCCATTTCAACAATGGCAAACTTTAAATTGCCACCTTTTAGACGCGCGACCGCGCAACTGACCGAAGACGCAGCGCAAACAAAAATACATACATGTATGTACACATACATACATAAGCATACATATATATATGGCATGCTGTAATCAACCGCAAGCAGCGCAACATTGACGGCTTATGTTCGAGGGCAATGCGATTAAGCAGCTGGTGGATGAGTGAAAGAAGAACTGGCTGACGCATAGATTGCGCACTAAGCCGCTACGGAAAATGTGTGGCTATGCGGCGGTGTTTGGAATGTTGGCGCTTAGGTATATATGTATAGGTATGTGTATGTGTTAATGTGGCGCACAACGTCATTATCATCAAAGGCAGCATAATCATTTGGCGCGCGGGTGCCAGCGTCGTCCTTGTCATCAAAGTGAAATCTCATCTTTCATTATGCTTCCGCTGCAGTCAGTAATCTCACTTTCTCCTCATCAGCGTAGAGCGCGCTTCAACGGGCAGTTGATGTGTGCCGCGCCTTTGGCGTTTGAATTGAGAATTTTTTTTTTTATCTAATTTTGTTTGCATGAAAAAAATCATTGCGCCAGCAGCATAGGCATGAAATTTTTGAGCTCATAAATGAGCTTACAAGTATCTATGTGAATGCTTGTTGTCGCATTTATTATCCGTAGTATCCTGCTCATTTTTGTGTTTCCTCGATTTCAGTTATTTTTATTTTCGCTTGACTTTTTTTCCTTCTTCACTTTTTTTGTATTATTTTAAATTCTTTCATACTGATTCTTATTTGCGCCAACGAATTTGCTAGCGCGGCATTTTTCCTTCAGCTTTTGCCTTTTCTTAATTTCTGCCACCACGCATTCGTCGCTCGCAAACTTCCATTTTTGGCTGCTTCAGCATCTGTCGCCGCGTCGTATCGCGGCGACATTTGAATAACAAATAGAGTTGTTAAAATTTATATACGAACTGAATTGCCTCACACTTTCGTACGACAACAGCGAATATGAAAATTTTCAGTTTCATGAATTGATATTTTTGCCTTCGTCTCGCCTGCGCTTACACCACCTCACACCAAATTATGCTGCCTTGGTTGGCCATCTTTAATTTTGCGCCCAACTGCGCTAGGCCGATTTGCATGCCGCGCGCATTTGTCGCTTTACTGCCTACTCTCTTGCTCTTACTCTTCTCCAGCCTTCACAGCTCACTTCACAATTTTATTTTGGCTCCAATTTTCCATTTCAGTTGCTGTTCGCGTTCAATTCTAATTTCGGTAATGATATTTTTCGTAAGAAATCTACATTTTTTCTCAACTTAATTTATTTCATTGCATACGCTTAGGCGCATGTACTCAGCTAGCACTCAAAATTTATTTTTTTCAACAAAAAAATGTTTGTATCGCTGCCAATTTCTTCAGCATGATCAAACACTTGGCATGCGCTAACTGCTGACTTATACAGCAAACTGCAAATGGACGCAAATGAAATTTCGTCACATAATTTTTGGCGCACCACAACACAGCCTACAGTAGTATCGCCAGAGCATCTCGCTTTCTTATGCCTTGTGCAATCAGTCGACAATTTGCCTTTGTGTAATAATAAATGCGCTGGCGTTGTTGAAATTCCCCACGGCATAGAAATTAAATTGATTCATTAAAAGTGTAGCGCGCTGGCATTTCGCGCATGATTGCCTGCAATTTGTAGTGCCTAAAAGTATGTGCGCTATAAGCGAAAATTAGTGAAACCAAGGTCAGTGCTAACAAATTGCTTGGGAATAACTAATGACTTTTGTAGCTTCTTGCATGAAATTCTATGCGCTTTATTTGTATTATTATATTATGCGCCTAAATGTAGGTCATGCTTTTGGTAAAGTAATAATAAAGCGGGAAACTTTTTCCCCTTTTGTTGGTGCGCATTATATGCTATTTGCTAAGTACATATTTGTGCATATGAAATAAAATTTTAGCTGCCACTTTCAAATGGAACTTTAGTTGAGTGGCTAAAACCGCTTTTAAGCACATTTAACAGCGCTGGGGTTAACATGGAGTATGCACTTGGCGCCCACATTAAACTACGAAAGCTAGTAACACATGAGTTTTGCTGGCATTTACGTAAGTACTCCTTTTATTCAGGCTATTATTGGCTGCGATAATGGGGTTACATGTTATATATATTTGCATTATTGAAGTATAAATGCTGAAATTGATTGAAGAGTGGCGCAAATACTTAAAAGTAATAGTTTTTCTTAATACGTAAAGTCAATTTTCTATATTTACAAAAAAGGTGTCTGCCTTCGCTTAACCAATCAGTTTGTGTCTTTACTAAATAAAGGTGAAAGGATGCTTGCAACTTCAGCAGCAAGCAATTTAAATTATATGTTGAAGGTAGTATGCTAAAAATCTTATTAAATTCAATTTATTTTAGTAACTCACAGTGTTGCTAAGCAGTGATAGCAATATTTGGGAAAAATCATCTGTCTTCGCTAAACCAATCGGTATGTGTCTTTACTAACTCTTAGTGAAAAAAGTCTGAAAATTTCTTCAGCAGCAAACAGAAAAGTTGATTTATTGCAAGCACAATGAAAAAAATTAATTAAATTCAATTCGACTTAGAAATTCATAGTATCAGTAAGCAGTAAAAATGTGCAGCAACTTCTTGGTAGTCCACTGCTGCGACGCATAGCCACAAAAGTTGACTCAGCTGCTACAAAGTAGCTAAAATAGTCATAATAATAACAAGCGCAGTAAAAGCACTGCGCGTTAAGTGGCGTTTCAGCTGCGAGTGCAACGCGAAAACCAAGTTAGCACACCGCGGCATAGAAGAAATCATAAAAAGCGTAAAAAAACAAACAAGCAAGAGTATAAAAAATTAAATAGTTAACTATACAAGCAAACAAATGTAGCACTAGCAACTTGCAGGCAAAGCCGCTGCTACAAAGCTGAAGCCAATACAAGCAAAACAAATACAAAAGCCACCTCAGCGGCAAGCGAGCAAATGCGCCACTTTTACGCTTTAATATCCTAGCGCGCCACGGCTAACTACCGCACACAAACACTAATACATAAACAGCATGTCCCTTCCACATTAACACAATACCCGCAGCTGACGTTGGGTCGCATACGCAGCCAAATGCTGGCGCGATAAGCTGCTTATCTTCATTTCGGAAGCAAAGCCGCAGGACAGCAGGGCACCACAGCGTCCACACTGTAGCGCAATAACAACGGCAACCGTCCGCGCGGCAGCGGTAGTTTTAATAAGAATAGCTGCGACCGCATTGTAATAGTGTTGCGCGTAAGCGAAATGACATTTTTGGTCACCCCAATGCAGCGCTAAGACCTGCCGCAGCGCTGGAATGGCATGCGGCAGCGTACCCATTAAGAATCGGCGCCAACAGCTGGGGCAAATAGCTGCAAGGGGCAGTGTAACTAACATTGGCATGCCCCTTTTATAGCACAGGATTTCCGGAAATAGCGCAGGAATATGTGTTTGCGTATGGGTGAGGGTGGTTGTTTAAAGACCGTGTTGCAAGTATGCATATTTCAATTTTCTGCCACTACAGCTTCATTAAATATTATTTAGAGCAGTAGTAGTAATAATTGGAGGTGGGTAAATGACAGAGAGAGAAAGTAAAGCAATGCAGATGTATAGATTTGTTTTATGTGCAGAAATGTGGGTCTCATTACTAATGTAAAATTCTCGTGCACCTTAAATCTGAACGCTAAAAAATTTAATATTCAATTAACTAATTTATTTTGCAATGTTTGCTGAATACAAAAATTAAAAAAAAATTTACTTTAAGTTAAGTATACAACAATTCAGCTCAATTCAGCATATTTTATTTATACTCAGCGGTAATTTATTGGGAGTTAAAAAGCAGCAGTTACAAATCAAATCAAATTCAGCATAATACAGTGCAACTAAATCATATTCAGCGCCATTCAAAGCAATTTAAAAACATTTATAATATTTTCTTAATAGAAAAATTAAAATTTTTTTTTAAATATAAATAGACAAAATCAAAAAAATACTTCAAACTCATTGCATAACAATTCAGCTCAGTTCAGCACATTTCATTTATACTTAGCGGTAGTTTTTTGGGAGTCAAAAAGTAGCACATCAGCGCAATTAAATCGTATTCAGCGCATGTAGATCGCAATGTAAAAACAACAGTTTGTTTAAAATAAAACTTAAAAAATGTTTTTTGAAATATAAATTTTCAAAGAGAAAAAATTGCATAACAATTCAACTCAATTCAGCACATTTTATTTATACTCAGCGGTAGTCTTTTGGAAGTCTAAGGGTAGCACATACGTATAAAGTCAAATTCAGCGCAATTCAGCTAAATTAGAACATATTCAGCGCATGTTATATGCAATTTAGAAGCATTAGAATAAAGTACGAATTTATATATTGCGTTTTTTACGCAACTAAGCGTAATTCAGCTGCTCTTTTAGCTAGTAAATGCACATCTGTATTAAGAAATTAAAGCTCCAAGTGTTAGCAGTGAAAAGTAAATGCAAAAAAACTGATCATATTCGCAAACTGATATTTTTGATTTTCTGTGAAGTTGCTGAAACGCCAGTTTTATATTCTTTCTAGTATATTGGTATAGAAAAGACTTGGACAGGCAACTTAGAAAATAATTTCACGCACATATATTAAAGGATATCTTCATAATTACTTATTTATTTGTACCACCTCTCTGAGTAAGCCGTCTCCAGTCAACTTAGTACGTGTACATAATTAAACCACGTGTGCAATCCGCCACTTCACGTCAATCAATCTTTAGATAAAGGTCATTGCACGACATTTGGCTTCGTGCCATACTGACTTATTTATAAATACATATTTTCTTTCGTTTTCTTTGCTGTTCTTACTACCTAAAGTGCTTGCCAGCTTGCTCAATTTGCAGCAATGGCATTTTATCGCGAGAGCGCGCCCTCTCTCTTCCACCCTGCCTTGCGGAAATTCATTTATAATTGCTAGTATTACGGCAAAATAACTGCAATCACGAAAGCCATTGCACATTGTTGGGCGCAAATGTGTCAAAGACGTAGGTACTTGTGCACACATACATACATATATGCATACTTTATGGCGTGCTGGCGTACTAAGCCGATATGCAAGCAATAATGAGTGCCTAGTCGAGTGCATGTGCTGAACAAATGTGTAAATTGTTTGCCGGAATAATTATTATTAACTGCTTTTGTTTGAGGTAAATGACTTGGCTACAGCGCAGCGGGGTGCAAAACTTAGCTATAACAACCTACATCAACTCGTATGCTATGCAATGTCTGCCGCGCGCCGTTTTAAGTATTTTAACGCTGCGACTATCTAGCCATGCGACATCTTCACCGTCTTGAGCCACCTCCTGCATACGTTCGTGTGGAGAAATAATTGTATACGACTATTTTTAAATTTATATTGCGAAGCAAAAAGTTTTTTCTGGGTCATAACAATGTGTTATCGCGGCCATTAGCGGCGCAAAACTGCATAATTATTAAGTAATTAAGATGCCATTTACCTCCACTGCAAGTTGGCGCAGTCGCAACGCCTCTATAAAGCTATGCACGTATAATATATGGCGCATATGCTCGCAGCACACACACGCCAGCGCTAGCCTTTGTAGTTTGCTTACAACGCTTGCAGTATTTTCTACTTGCTTTAGTGCCGCTCAACGCTGTCTTGTGCCGACTTGGCGCCACTTTGCCAACTATTTAAAATTTTTAATTAAACTTTACCGCCTCAACGGCGTTTAACTTTGTGTTATTGTGTTTTGTTTTTTTGTTCGTGCAATTTTCGCTTTGTTTACGCCATTCCACCGCCTCTTTTCCACTTCTCTCCCTCACAAAACTTGCGCTCTTTTGTTCTTGACGCTCCATCACTTGCCTTTATACTTTGTACTTGCTTTTATATTACCAACTACAATTTCCGCTCCACGTCCTCTCCGCCGTCCGCAATACACACTGACAAGTTTCGCTTCTCACAGCGATCAGCTTTATTTGAGCCGCATTGGTATTCACATTTTAATTGCATTGCATTTTTCTTTTAATTTCTTTCGTTCGTTCTCTTTTCCGTTTAATTTTTGTCTTAATTCAGAAAGTTGTTAGTCGCCTTTGCTTTATATCCAACTTCATTTCATTTCATTTCAATTTTCTTACTTTGTCTTCTTTTTTCTTTTCATTGCATACTTACAGGCTATCTCCTTGAAGGAGTTACGCCATCGGCACCACCGGATGTCCCACCAAGGAATCCAACAATGAGTCGCATGAATAATGGCCGTTTAGTCCCTGGTAACCCAAATGATTTGGGCGTTGATTTCGAGCCATCGTGTTTGGTGCGAACACCATCGGGCAACGTCTACATTCCGAGTGGAAATTTAAGTAAGTACCCACACATGTACAAGCGAATTTAGTTAGTTGTAGTATATGCTGCCTTTGCGCTCGAAACTATGCAACACTTGTTATTCTGACAATTATTCGATTACTTTATGAGTTTGCTTTTGCACACGGCTTCCCAATATGGGGTCTGTCTATATCTGCTGCGTCTATGTGTGTCTGTGTATTTACGACGGCAATATAGCAATGAAGTAGGTGAAGCGAATGTTAATTAAAAGTGTTAATTGAAATATTTAATTGAATGCCCAGCTAAGGATATTGCGAGTGTAAAACCTTTAAAGGAAGTGCCAAGACAGAAGCAGAAGTTGAAGAAAATGCGAAAGAAATAAATTCAGCAGCAGAAAAAGTTGGGTAGCTGTCGGAATGCGATTAGGCCATAGCTGGAGGAAATTGTAATTTGATAGTTCGAGTGAAAATTCTTTAAATTAAAATTTGAGTAGTAAGTTCTCGGGAAAAATGAAAGTTGTATAAGGCAAAGTTAATTGGAAATATAAGAAACTTAGCAAAAAAGAAAGTGCAAAAGTAAAATTCATTAGAAAAGTTCGCAACAAAACGGCAGCAAAAATAGAAAAAAATTGTACAAATTTATATGCAATCTACAAGTAATATATACTTATTTCCCTGATTTATGAGAAACCTAGATAAAGCGAGCATGGCAAGTAGATATAATAATTTTTATTTATTTATTTATTTAAAAGAGAACTAATTAAAAATAATTAATCCACGTGTAAGAATCAGCACTGGCTACCAGGGCCTTCGGCTCGTAGATATAATTAAAATACGGAATTATTTTCGATAAACCATGCATACCAACATATTAAATGTTTTTAAAAAATTCAGTTTAGCGCTTTGTAGCACTATTCAGCAGTATTCAGCACACCTATAAGGCAACTTAAATGATTTTTTAAGCAGGCTTCCTATATTCTACGCCCAAAAATTTTAATTCAGCTCATTTTCTGTAATCAATAATTTTGTACTCAGTTCAAATTAAGACTATAACCCAAAAATTTTAATTTCTCCTCGTTTTCTATAATCATAATTTTTATATTAAGCTCAATTAACGACTATATATTTGTTTAATAGAAAAACTTAGAATTCGTTTCATAAAAATCCAAAACAATTCAGCGCAATTCAGCACATTTCAATTTTAATAAGCTAACATTTTCTGAAGTTAAAAAGTAGCAAAGATGCATACAGCAAAATTCAGCGCAATTAAATCAAATTCAGCGCTAGTTAAATGCAACCAGAAAACAAAATAGTGACGTGCGCATTTACGAAAATGTGTTTTTTACGCAACTTTTGACAGCGTAAGAAGCAAAATGTTTCAACTCAGCACTTTGTAGCTCAAATCAGCAGTATTCAGGGCACATATAAAGCGGTGCAAATGATGTTCTAAGCATGTCTTAAATATGCTGCGCTCATTTTAAATTCAGATCGTATTTGTAATCCCATTCAGCTCAATTAAAGCTAACATGTTTGTTTAGTAGAAAAACTGAAATTTTTCTTACTTAACTTATTTTACTTTTACTTCAAAAACCACGGCAAATTAATTCTACACAATTCAGCATAATTCGGTTATATTCAGCTGAAGTTTTATTTAGAAGCTAAAGGCCAGTTTATTTACATATAAACAAATTCAACGCCATTCAGCACATTCGAGTTGTATTTATTTGGAATGTTTTAGAAGTTAAAAGCCAATGCATATGCATATAAACAAGTTTAGCACAAATATAACTTATTCAGCGCAAGTTAAACGCAAACGAAAAGCAGCATAATGCAGTTAACGTTTTCGTTTAACTATTTTTACATATTTCCACAAAGTTGAACTATGTGAAAAATAAACTTTCGCATTCGACGCTATGCAGAGCAGTTGCAAATATTGATTTTCGCCACGAAACAACAAACCAGAAAATTGCGCTCCAGCCAAAGCATACATTTAGGTATTTATGCATTTTCAGCTGGTATATTGACCCACCACAACAGCCAAACGCATAGCCATGGTAATCGAAATTGATACTGAACCGTATGCACGAAATTTCAACGCCATCGACACGCGCCGGCAGAGTGTTTATGGGCGTTGCATAGTGTTAGGCGTCACTGCCTTTTGCATGTTGCTTTCTTCGATTGACTGATTTTACAACTGTATTTGTTTGTTGTTGCAATTTTTTTTTTTTTTTTTTGTCCTAGCGCCCGTTGGTGTATTTATGCGTGTGTGTTGTTGTGCGTGTATGTGGATTATTGCCATTTCGATCCACTTTTGTTGAACTTCTCTCCAATGAATTTCGCAAACACACGTACCCCGTTCACATGATATGTGCGCGCACATTACGTACATTAGAATGCACATCAAACTCATCAATATTGTTATGTGTATGCACATATGCATACATGTAGGTGTGTGTCTGTGTTTGCGTTAGTATTGCATGCGTGCTACGAAAGTATGCGGGGAATTTTGCATTTCGCCTTGTTGCGAATTAATTAGTTCAGATATGTTTGGTGCTAATTAGCTAAATGCATGCAAACACACACAAACACTAGTCGACATGCTTGCGTATGCGTGAAGTAGTCTATTTTAAGGCGTATCATGGCAATTCGTGCACTACTATGATTTATTTGTTGTTGCAATCATCGTAATTGCAGAAAAGTAGATAAAATTTATCAAACACATTAATCTAAATTAAACTGACTTAGTGTTTCTATACAAAACTATACATATATGTATATATATGTATATATTTGCGATAGTAGCTATTTCTTAGTATAAATAATAAATTCCACTAAATCCATCTGCAACATAGCTTTGCAAATATTTATTACAGGTAATTCACTTCAAGAAGTATGAGTTAAAGCGAGGGTAGTAGAAATCGCTTTCAGTTCAAAGCGCACTTTGTATTTTAAATATTCATTAATTGTCAAGTGGAGCTGTTAATTAAATTTGCACGCCTTCATTTATGCGCTTTTGGCGTATTCTAGGTGTTGAAAAGCAATTAGCAAATATGCGTTTAGTTATTACTTCAATTCACTCAAAAGTGTGTTTAAAAATGTACAGGCTATAATATTCTGTTATATAAATTTTAAATGTGAGGCATATGTTTAGGCGCTCACATAAAATTATTTATGAAAATTGTCTATTTTGACTCGTATTGCTAGCTAAAGCAACTAGCGACTTTGAAATATAAAATTTGTACTTCAAATAAGCGCTAAAGCTTAGAAAAATATGCCAAATTTCCAAAACTCGAAACGCCAATATTTAATTTTAACAAAAAATGTAGTGTTAAATTTAGTAAAAATTTAGTGTTAAACTTATGCCTATATTTTGTGTAAAACAAATTTGGCAGGATTCACTAAAACTTACATAAAGATCCGTATTGTATGAACAGCAAAAAGTCGGAAAAAGCCGAGAGACAGCACTGTAACGCCTTAATGCCGTAACCTACTTAACTCGCTGCTTTACACATTTTTGAAAACGAAAGTTTAAGCTGTAAAGGCTTTGAACTCAACAAACAACGCAATAAACAACTTTTTAAAAGCTTTAAAATGCACCAAAAATTAAATAAAAAATTCACTATTAAAAAACTCTTTAAAAAGCTTCTGAAAAGCCCTTGAACCAAATAAAAATATAATATATTTTATTTAACAAAAGTTTCAAAACTTCCATAAAGCTCAGCAGGTATTCTCGTCCACAAAAAGTCGCAGAAAGCCGAGCAATTATAATTGTGAAATTCCGTTATAAAACTACCTAACTTAGTTAAAATCAGCTGCTGTACGCTTTATTAAAAACGATATTTGAAAAAAGCTCTTTAAAAAGCTTTTCAGAGCTTTCAAGTACACCAAATGAAAACATTTTATTTTGAAAAATTCATGGCTCAATTTAATGCAAATAAAATTAGTCACTCTAGGTTAAGTAGGTTATTTTCAGTTTGGATTTAAAATTTAGGGATTTTAAAAATTGAGATTATGAAGTAAAGTATTTCAATAAAAATTCCCCAAACGAAAATAGCGCTGGCCGATCCAAGGCTAGAGTGTCATGAGTTTTTTCACCATTGCTCCTTTTGGTGAATATAAATTTGGGTATTTTGAGTTTGCGGATTTCAGTTTTGGGGTAATTTGAGTTTTGGAGGGTATAAATTGGGGTATTTTGAGTTTGCGGTATTTTGAGTTTTGGAGGATATAAATTTGGGTAATTTGTGTTTTCTGACTTTAGCTTTGGGGTATTTTGGAGTATTTTTTTATATTGGGATGTGTTGGTGATTATATTCTAAAGGGTTTGAAGACACTAAAAATTTCATTTTGGTATACTATTACATTGCATTAATAACTCACAAACTTTCTTCGAAACTTTTAAAAAAATTTTGTTTTGCATACCGGTATGATTAAAGAAAAAATATAAAACAAATTCGCTATCAAACAATCACTTAACTTAAATTTTCAATCACTCTTTCGCACATCGTTGCATATTTAAAGGCGCGCCATGCCACTTAAAACGCAAATAAGTCGATTTGCACACGTACACACTGAATCGATGTACCAACAAATATTTAAAAATATCAAACACAAATACCAACTGAGCCGATTGCAAATACACTCACACGTACATATATAGTCCAGCGTTAAAATATTTTAATATCTGTGCGAATGTATATGTTTATGTTTATGGCAATAAATTGGCTATATTGACAGCAAAATGCGCAAGAACAAAAGTCAATTGCTTAACAGCAGAGCGCGTAGACACACAAACAACGTGGCTGGATATATTATATACATATGTATATGTAGATATGTATATATGTATGTGACACATATATAGTAATATCTGTCTGCTTACTAGTTATTGCCCGCCAAAGAGTTGGCAGACTGGCTGTCTATCAAGCCCATCAGCCGGCATATAGGCTGGTCTCTGCCGCAGCGAAGTACGCATATTGACATGCATGTATATGTGTTTGTTGCCATAAACAAAGCTTATATGCACATGCATGTGTGTGTATTTATGTAAAATCATGCATGTAATCATATTTATTTGCATTGGTATTGGTTGCGCATTACAGCTGCTAACAGGGGGGCAACTGACTGACTGAGCGGCTGCTGGCAGCCGACTTTGGTGCTGCGGCGGCGCACACGAACAGCCATATTTGTTGTGCCAAATGCATGTCGGATCTCTGTGGAGCGCACAATGGAAGGCAACAATTTTTTGCCATGCATTTTGACTTGCGTATGCAGGGAAATTTGGCAGCTGCAAAGCTGTGTTGGCATATCTTTGCAGGCTTTATTATTTTTTCGCAATTTTTGTATTTTTTCCCTTTTTTGTATTTTATATTTTTGATTTTTTATATATTTTTTTAATTTTTTTCCCCCTTTTTTTCATTTTTTTCTGTGCCTGCCTCGACGCGTATATTTGCTGCGCTGCCACGCTGTTTAATATGCGCAATTTATTTATATTTTTCTGACAACAAAATTCGCATTTCATTTTATGGCAATATTCGCTGCATTTCACTGCGTACTCGGCAGAAAGTTTGTTTGCAAAAGGCTTGACTTTTTCGCTCAAACCAGCAGAGCTCTGAGGTCAACAGCCAAGCATACAAGCACGCCACACAGGCGCATGAGTTAAATCTGTATGTCAAATGTGTATATTTACATATACATACATACATACTTATACTAGCGCAGCATGTATGCGTTCGCATGTGTGCTTTTAGCATAGCATAAGGCTCAGGAGTATTGAAAATTTTATGAACAACAAAAAAAAATTCTTCAAAATGCATTTGAATTGTATGGCATGGTGGAGGCTTTGAGGCTGCAACAAAAGCCGACCAGCTGGAGCGCAATAGTTTATGCTGTCGAAACTCAAATACTTTTTATTTTATTTATTTATTTTCTGTTTGATGGGCGGAAACAGCATTGCATATGAGTATAGCAGTTAACATACACAATTGCATTTAGTAAAAGCATTGCAACACTGCAATTTATGCGCAGCTATTCTCCAGTTGAGGCTTAAACGCATATCTACGTGTTTGTATATACTATATATACACACATCCATATATTTGCCAAGTGCAGCATTTTTGTATATCCCTCATATACGAGTATGTATAGGTATATTTTAAGCATTTTTTGCATTTAATAAGAAATTTGGTTCAGATAATATTTGCGCTCAACTATTTCCCAAGCAGCCCAACATACAGCCTATTGACATATTTTTGTATGCCTCTAGCTCATATAAATCTTTACACACTGCTAATAAAGATTTTGAGAGAGAAATAGTTATAAAATAATACATGAATATAGTATTCATAGTAACAAAAATAGTAGAAGAGAGAAAAACCTGTAATATCAGTTGCAAACTGTGTTAGAAACTTGTTAAAACTTACTGACCTCCATATTTATGCATTTAAAATTCAATTTAATAATTAAGCAAATTCAAAAGTTTCAAAGCTTTCATTACAGTTTTTCCCCTTCGTCTAAAAAACCTGAATCTGACTGTCAAATGTTGTCAACTGCTACTTCAAATTTTATTACAACATTAATCCTACTACTTAAGCTTCGAAGCTTTCACAGCTTTCACCGAAAACAATTATGAAAGCTTCCTAAACGTTTTAAAATTGTTTTTTGTTTC
Source organism: Bactrocera latifrons (assembly GCF_001853355.1). NCBI lineage: Eukaryota > Metazoa > Arthropoda > Insecta > Diptera > Tephritidae > Bactrocera > Bactrocera latifrons. Next base: position 364,486 of record NW_017537356.1, read on the forward strand.
TAACTTTTCAAGCTTCTTAGCATATTAAGTATGATTTGTCTGAAGCCTTTAAAATTTTTTGCTAATATTTAATTATTCAAAATTTCAAATTTCCAAAAATTTTCAATATTATAGATGCTTAAAATATAAAACATAATTTTTCTGAAGCATTTGAAGCTTTTTTCTAATGCCTAATATTTCAAACCTGAAAATCCATTATCATCGTTTCCAAAAGATCAAAAAGGTTAAGGTTTGATTTTCTAAATTTATTCAAGCTTTTGTTTGTTATTTGAAATATGGAAAGCTTTCAAAATTTGGAAAAAAATTACAGTTTTTGCTATTTTTAAAGGTATGTGAAAAAATTTGCAAAAATTGCTTGAATTGTATTTTTTGAAGCTTTTGAAGCTTTTGCTTGGAATTTCAAATATGAAAAGCTTTCATCATTGAGTAAAAAAATTTAAAAAAATTTACTTGGCTTTCTGAAACTTTTAACGCTTTTAGCTAATATTAAGAAAATTGAAAAAAAAATTTAATTTTTTTTCTGAAGCTTTCGACTGGTGTTTTCATTATCGGGTAAAAAAATTCCAAAAACTGGGTGGAGTGGGTTTCTGAAGCCTTCAAAGCTTTAGGTTAGTATTTTTAGTACAAAAAGCTTTCATTATTGGGTAAAAAACATCAAGACTTAGCAGTGGCTTTCTAAAGTATTTTAAGCTTTTTTTACCCTAACACATTTATCGTTTGCAAAAAGCAGGTTCAAAACGGTTTAAGCTTTCATTATTAAAAAAAACACTTCAAGGAGTCTAAAATTCGATTTTTCTAAAGCTTTTAATTTGCAAGAGAGTTCAAAAAAGACTTACCATTGCTTTGCTGAAGCTTATCCAGCCTTTATTATTGGGAAGTGCTGAAAAAAATACAAAAGCTGTTTTAAAGTTAAATTCTAAATTTAGTTGATCTTTATAAAAATTGTAAAATCATCATAATGTATTTATCAAAAATACTTTTTTTCTTTTATTTAAATCATAATTTTTTTTTTTTTTTTTTTTTCAAACAAAAGGCTTTAATTAATACTAACTCTACCTCTACCACCACACACACACCAAACTGCATTATTTCCTGCATTTAGCAGTCATTTCACTGTCTGGGCAAAAATCATAAAAAATACGTATTTTTTCGCTTACAAACATATTTACTTATGTGAGTAATAATGTAAAATAATGAAACCTGCTTAAAGCCAAAGCCATAGCAAAAAAAGTGTATAAAAATCATATGTATGTATTTTATTGTATGTGTCCTCGTTTAAATAATTATGCAATCTACTACTTATTATTTGCATTATACACACACATACTGCTACACAGCATTATACCCATTATAGTATATGCTTGTGTATGCATTTTTCTATTTGCTTAACCAACTTAGACTAACCGTGAATATAGCTTTCCGTTTTCCGCTCTCATCCACCGGTTTTACTTATCCTGTTTCCTTGGCTTTGCTTCCTACTTTTGCTTCTTCCTGCTTCATTGCACAACGAGCGCCAAGCGACAGCTTTGTTTTATGCGCTCATATGTCAGTCATGTGTGTGTGTGTGTACTGTGGCTGAGTAAATGTTGTGTGGATTATGCTCCTGCGTTTGATTTCAATGTTACTCATACGTCCCGGCGGAATGTAAGCGGCAGTTTTCAAGTTCATAATTATGCAAACGGGCGCACAAATACTTAGATATGCACGTGCATGTATAGCAGTTATTTACAGTTAAATATGTATATTGTACAAAAATATATACATATATATATAAATAGGTATGTGTGTGTTTGAGTATAGGTTTATACTTATTATAAGCATGTCCTCAGCTTCTGCGGCGGAAAATGCATTTTCATCATCTTTAATTTATTTTCTGCGCACAAATGAGTCGCCGCATAAGCATACCAATGAAGTGAGTGAGCCAGAGAGTGGGAACTTAATGAAAGTAACGATAATGCGCCAAGTGGTTAAAGCGCGGTGTGAGGCGTATTTTCGCATATGCACCTACAACGGTATATATTATATGTGTGCATGTTATTACATAAATTCATGCGCTCCACCTTCCACGTTGCTTAAGAAATTCATGCTTGGCGGGTAGTCATTTCCCTTGACGGAAGTCATTCTACCGCAGACTGCTTGCCACATGCACAACAACACACACACACGTCGCCACACAGCGCAAACACGCAAAAAGCCGGCTGTGCAAATGAACGCGTTTTCCTACTTTACGCACATGCAGCGCCATTGTTGTTGCTGCTTTCTGCTGTGGCATACAACAGAAAGTCACATAATCTTAAGCTGCATTAAGATTTCCAATGCAGTTGCTCGTGTTGTGGCGTGTTTCAGTGCTGTTGCTGTAAACTCGTGCCCTTACGTCTACACACACGCTGGCCGCTTTGTGGTGTGTACGCTTAAAAGCGCTGCGACGAAATTGTCGTCTACAGTAAAGACATTTTTTTAATTAACATATTACAACAACGGCGCGAAAAGCACAAAGGCACACGGTGAAATAACTGTGTATGTTGCGTGGGTGGTTGCGAAGGCATGGATGTGAAGGCTTGACACACTCTCTGGTTCATGCGTTGCAATTTTAATTATGACGCATGGTAATTTTTGGCGCGCAGCAGGGGTTAAAAGTGCGGGTGCGATGCATACAGTAGGCGTCACCAAATGGTTTACGCTTTAAATTATGTCAAGCGCTGAAAGTTTTGGTATATTAACGCTAAAAATAAAAAATCGTCAAATTCTTGGTGAGAGAGACCCAAAACATCCAAAAATAAAATACCTAAACACAAAATCCCTAATGAAAAAATATCCCAAATTTCTGATGGGACAGACCTGAAATACAAAATCGCTAATATAAAAAAATTTCCGACATTTTTGTTGGAAAAGACTTGAAACCTCAAAAAAATTATCTCCAAACATAATGTCTCCAATGCAAAAAAATACCCAAATTTTTGGTGCAATATGCTCGAAGCCGCCAAAAATGCAATATCTCAACATATATTCCCAAATTTTTTGTGTAAGAGGCTCAAAACCCACCAAAAATTCAATACCCAAACACAAAATCTGTAATATAAAAAATTTCCCTCAATTTTGGTCTCTTTTCACATATACAAAAATCAGTTCTAAGTGAAAGAAATAAAAGAATTATCTATTTCAATTGAATATGTACAGCATATTTTTGCCACATAAACCTTAATTGCATACTTTTCGGCGCAAAAACGTATTTCGTGTTATACAGGGTACTACTACATGAGTACTACTACCTGATTAACAACATGAATAAATAAAAAATATTTTCGGGTTTGAATTATTTTTTCCAGTATACACATATGTATGTACATACATATGTACGTACGTGTATATAATTATGTACTACAATTGCCGGCGTACTTTATATGCTTCTACTTTGTGTAGTTCATCATTGGCTACGCTTTTCAACCTCTGTTTCATATCAGACACTTTGCGCGGTATTGTATTAAATACAGAAAGCGCCTAGAAGTATGCAACCCTTTTTATGCTTTGGCATGTAGCTGCTTATTCATTGACAGTTCGCTCAAAGCTGTTGTGGTATGTCTCTGTCTCAAGTGCTTTTGTTCATCTATTTAAAAAAAAATAAAAGTATAAATATGTTGCTTTAGCTTTATAGAGGCATGGCTTTGACTTTTGTTGAAGATATTTTCATTCGGTGGAATGATTGACATACACACTTTACCATATAAAAATTTGTGTTATAAAACAAATACACATACATATATGTATAGAGCTGCAAATACATAATTTGGTATATGTACTATATAACAAAAATGAAATATATAAATATACATATACATCTATACAATTTTGTAAAAAAAAAACATTTTGCTTATGCATACCATATTTTAATTCACTTTTTTCTTAAATAAAAGAAACTAATATTTTAAAATTTTTGTGCCTAAATCTAATGTCTTAATACTAGAATATGTAAAATTA
>NW_017537356.1:368982-373939 GCF_001853355.1 Bactrocera latifrons
TATTGTGTGAATTAAAATAAATGTACAAATATATATGTATATTTTTTTTATTTTTTTGTATGGCAACCCTTAAATAAATTTCGATTTATTTTGGGTAGAAAATATCCTCATTCGCCTCCATAATAAGGTGAACACGCAAGCAATTTCACAAAACTAAATCTCGAACGCCTAAAAGCATACTATTAAAAATGTCAGCAAAAGAAAATTCGCATTTGTATTTGCGAAAAAGCTTACAGTAATACTGATTACGAGGTAAAAACCAATAATAAAAAATGCGTCTCAAAACCGCCTAAAAGCAGACTATCTAAATTGTCAACTGAAGTAAAAGTAGTTAGAAAAAACTTTCCAGTTGTACCACTTATGGCATAAAAGCCTATAACAAAACAAAAAACTATTTAAATTTTTTTTCGAAAACAATTTTTTGCAAGTTTTCGGAAACCAGACCGCAATACCCAATATTTCTTCTTAATTTCGCACATAGACAAACAACTGCCTGTCTGCTTCTTAAACAATCCATACCATTTCCGCACAAATAAAATGCATGAAAAGTTTTTACCGTAGCGAAAACACAAAACTTTTATTTCGAAAATTAAAAATTAAATTCGTGCAACTCCCTGCGCGGCATTTTAAACGCGTAGAAAATCCACAAAAAATACACACGCGCATACAATAACACGCATGCCACGGCATGCCGCCACACACGGTTTAATGCCGCAGCGTATCGTGTGCCACATGCCACATGACATACGTTGTTTACGCTACACACGAATTTTGTTATCAGTTGGGGACAAATTTAGCAAAAGCAACAACACGCTAACAAAATAAACTTTTGCCGCGCTCAGGGAAGGTGCCGCCCAAACGCTGAGGGGAGTGACAGCAAAATAAAGGTAGAAAAGTTTTACAGCAAAGGGCGTACCGTTAACTGGAAAGAAATCAGTGTGTAGTTAAAAAAAAACACGAGACAACAACAGCACGCGCTTTTCTAAAACAAATGTTACTGTCGAAAAAGTTCTTAAATTCCCCGAGGCTCGCAATGCGGCACTCGCACGCCAGCGTGCATTGTTAGCGCAATTCTGCAACAACAACAACAGCTGCAAGTGAATAAAAATGTAAAAATCGCTGAAGTCGCTGCTGTACGTAGGGAGTTAAACGAGTTTCGCTGCGGCGCGGCTTCTTTTTTTTCGTGCTTCAAGCGAAAAATGCCGCAAATCCGCTTTTTCAACAAACGCTTTGGGTAATTTTGTTTTTAAATTATTATGTTTTTTTACTTTGCAACTCACGCCGCTTACCACAACAGCCTGACGCGCCCAAGAACGCGCTTGTGTGTGTGCGTGTGTGAACCAGCCAGGCTAAAGCCGAAAATGTAAATAAACAAAATGCCGCCGAAAGCAAAAACAAGCAAGACATACGAACACAAAAATTGCGCAGAGACAACGCTGAAGCGGCTATATATACTGATATGTGTATGTGTATGTAAAAGATTTTTTTTTTTTTTTATTCCAAAAGCGCTTTAAATATAACATGGCCGACAACAATTTTAACTTTTTTCGAAGACTAACGGTTTTTAACACACATAAAAAAAATTTTATTAATAATTGTTGAATTATGCGCAGAGAAATGAAAAAGTTTCTAAAACGAAAGTAATGTATAATATCTGAAATGAGATTGTTGACAAAGAATAAAAAAAGATAACTTTCGAAATTCAATTATTTTTTTGAAATAAGCAAATCTTTTTCCAAAAAAAAATCAAACATGATCAGTATATTTTTAACACCTTTCTTGAAAATTTTTGCGTATTAAAAACTTTTCGACAAAAACCTTTTTTTAAATAACCAAATATTCTTTGTATATATTCTACAAAGAAACAAAAAAAAACAACAAATTTTCAAACAATTTCCAACAATTTCTAACAAAATTTTTCTCCAAAAATCAAATTTTTGCCAAAAACTATTTTTCAAATAATCACACATTCTTTTTTAATATTTTCTACAGCAGAATTATAAAATCAGAAAAAAATAATTCCAAAAACAAAGTTTTCAAAAAAAAATTTTTTTATGATCAAATATGGTCGGTCAGAACATATTTTACAACGCAATTATTGAATTAAGAAAATATAAGAAAAAAAGTATAATTTTTCCATACATGTAGCTTATAGCATAAATCTAGGCGCCGTAACTACTACTCTATTAACTATTTTTTATGAATTCTCTCTGCTTCAATTATACGAAAGGAATCGTAATGTTCATAAATCGTAAGAAATTTGGAAATTTTCAATAAAATTGTTTAGAAAAAATATAAAAATTATTTTAAAAAAAATTAATACACAAATTTTTATATAAAAAAAATTGTAAATTTAAATTTATTTTATTTCGAAACAAAAAACTTTTCAACTAACATGTTCGAAAAATATTTTAGACCAAAGGCGCTAATTTTTAAATATAAAAACAGACATTTTCGATACATAATTCACAACAAAATTAAATCTTAAAAATAATTTTCGAAAAAAAATAAGATGAAAAAACCTACCACGTCCGCAGAAATTTCCCAACAAGGAACTTGAAGCAGAAATATGTATGTATATCAAAATATATTATTAAAGTATACGATATACCATGTAATTGTAAATCATCTCTGCTTCGAATTATGAAAGAAGAAATAAAAAAATATATTAAATTGCCAGAAATTTACTACTTTGCAATAAGTCTGGTCGGTAGATATTTAAAAATCAGACCTGCGCAGTAGATATGTCACAATAAAAAGCTTTAAATTAATTTTCAAAACAAAAAAACTTTTTTTATTTTTAAAAAATGATTACCAAAGAAATTTAAATCTTTTAAACTTTTCAACAAATTAAAAAAAAATCGAAATCAGACATGTATATATTTTACGACAAAACTCTTAAATCTTAAAAATAATTTCCAAAAAATCAGATCTGGTCAGTACCTTTTTCCCAGCAATATTCTTAAATCAGAAAAATATTAAACAAAAAAATTAAGTGAGCTACCAAACTTCACCTGTGGCATACATCTAGGCGCTTTGTATACAATCCACAATTACCACAGTCTTTAACCATTTGTACTTCAAATCAACGCTTGTTCCAATTACTGCCACAATTTTCTTTAAATATAATATTAAATTCACTTGCTTAAAGCTTTGCATTTAATAATCACAGTGGCAGCAACAGCAGCATGCTGTACAAAGTGAAATTACACTAAACAACAATGCAGCTTCTGGCAAACACATGTCAAATTATGACAGCCACAAAAACAACAACTAAAACTACACACAACAAAGCCGACAACATGATGAAAAGTTTTTGAGAATTTTTTCATGCAAAATATGCGCATACAGGGTTGCCAAGGTAGTAAGGGCGGTTGCGGTTTTCACGCCGCCGTCTGCAACAGCGCTGTAATATAATTTATGCTTACTTTACTACACATACATATATGCGCACAAAAATGTCTGTAGAAGTTGGAGGTATACCATATGGTTGAATAGATGTGGGGGTTATATGCTAAAATATATACAAAAAAGTGGATAATTTGTATATACAAGGAGTTAAGTGTGTGTTAATGTGTAAAGCATGAAAGTTGACGCTATGTAATTTTAAACAGTTACAATATTTTTTAATATTAAGTAAAGCATGTTTTAAGATTTTTTCAGCTTAAGTGATTCTAAGTTATAAAACTAACTGATCTATCTGATCTAGAGAAAAGATTATGTGTACACTTAATTTGGATAAAATATTCAGTTCTGGATTGCTAACAAGCTTAACTTATTTTATATTTTAGAATATATAACACTTCCTCTTATAACCCCTTAAATAATTCCCTTCAACTGCTGTCAACTACTTAAATCCACATTCTCCCGATTTCATAAACTCCAACGTGCATATATCTCCTTGTGCACCCATTAAGCATGCTTTCTATTGCCTTTATGTAATTTACATGGTATTTTCTTTCAACAGCCTGTGTTGTTGCAATAGTTTAAGCATCACTTTAGCATTGCTTTGACTTTGGCATTGCTATAGCACTATGGATCACCATGGTTGCTTGTACGTAAGCGACAACGCCTTTGTATGAAATAGTTTTGACATAAAAAATGCAGGAATAAATGTACACAAAAGTGGTTTTATTGCCATACACACACACACACACAGGCGCATTCTTTGTGTCTTCGTTAACAATGATAAACTTCATTAGTGTGTATGCTTTGACAGAGGAAAAGTTGTCGCCGCAGCAAGCGCATGCCACTGAATTGAAGGCAGGCAATATCTTATATCATATACATATATAACACAAGATATGTATGTTGACACATGCACATGAGTTTGTTTCAAACTTTAAAGGTTCAAAATATGGTATTCAAAATGCTGAAATCTTTCGCAATTTAAATATTAAATTTTTAAAGAAAATTGATTATTTGTGAATAAATTTCATGACATTTTCAAAATATATCGCGCAGAAATCTTAATTTTGAGACGATGGTTATTTAAAAGTTACGTATACGCAGTGGTGCCCTTGTAAGACTTATGCTTGAGAGCAACTTTAAAGGCTTAATATATGGAATTAACTTGAATTTTGTGAACTTTTTTCATTCTTTAAGCTTTATAATTTTAAAGAATTTTTATTTTTTAATAAAATTAAAAGTTTTGTTTAATAAAAATCGTCACATTTTCGTAATGTTGTAAAGAAATGTCGCTATAGAAAAAATTATTTCCAACAAAGTAACGTATACGCAGTGGTGTCAAGGTAGATGTTATGCCTTAGACTTCCTTCACGCATATAAAAAGTATAGTTACATACGCTTGAAGTGGAAAATAATGTCTAATATTGAAAATAAGCTTATTTGACTGTTTATAAAATTACTAATTTCAGAAAATCGTTAGACTATGTAAAACATCAATTTTCATGGTGAGTTTAAAACAATTTTAGATATTTTTTTTTTTAATTCGAAG
>NW_017537356.1:374351-407861 GCF_001853355.1 Bactrocera latifrons
TTAATTTTTTTTACATTTATTAATAACTTCACAAAATAATTTTTTTACAAAACACACTTCATTAAATTAATACTTTTAATAAAATTCACTAAGCCACAACTCAGCAACGACAACTGATCATCGCCATTTACATATGTTACGTATACGCCATGGCAACCCATGCTCTACTGCAAATGCAAACAAAAGCTATTATTTAAATAATTTAATTTTGTTAATAAACTTAAATTGAAATTCTAAACACAATTTTGAAAGCATAAAAGTAACATACACACACATGTGCAAATATACGCATACACATAATCCATTCAATAATTTATGCGCCAACCTATACGATTTATAAACACATTTTATTAATATCCGCTCAGTGCTTAGCTAATAAATGCGCTTTTTCGGTAAAAATTGCGCTTGTAATCCCCAGACGTTGCATTAGCAATAATAGTGCGCGCATAAATGCATTTTTCCATTAGTACAGCTAGCTTAACTCCACATTTGTGCAATTCCAATTTAATAAAACATAAAAAAAAAGCAGCTAAACAACATCCAAGTGCCTGAATTAACATAAATAAACACGACGCTACGTTTCTCAACATTTGCACGCATGTAATTTTTAACTAAATTTTACTTTGTTTTGAAAATTTTCAAACACCAAATATTTATCTAATCCTATTCTGTGTAATAATGAGCTTTAAATGATCCCATTGCGGCGAATATTTTAGAGTGTCGTGGCGCTTACGGTGAACTAAACGCAACAAAAGTTGGATAATGTAAATATTTTTCATTATTTTAGAAATTACTGCATTTTTTCGTGTACTAGCATGTAGTACAGCAATTAAAACAAGCGTTTACATTCAATTGCTAATAAATGAAAAAACATGGCAATTTGTAAATTTTTAGAAAGTTTTTAACCTTAATTTGGCTAATATGAATGCAATAGCATACATGCTTACATTTTATTTTTGTGGTTTTTGCATTTTTGCTTAACGTTGATGGAAATTTTTGTATGTGGCACGATTAAAAATAACTAAATTGAACTACATAAATTTTAAATATGAAAAAATGTTAACTTCTGTTGCATCAAAGCTAGAATTCTCTACACAAATTAAGAAACTTTCATACAAAAATAATATTTTGATCGTTAAGTTTGTATGACAGCTGTATGTTCCAGTAGTCCGATATGGAAATTTTCTACAGATAGTATTATCTCAAGCAATAATCTGTATCGAATTTCGTGAAGATATCTCGACAAAAAAAAAGTTTTTCATACAAGAACTGATTTTTGACTGGTCAGTTTGTGTGAAAGCTATATCATATAGTAGACCGAGAAATCGCTACAAATATTGTAGCGTTGCCTTATACAAAGTTTATGTAAAGTTTCGGGAAGTTAGCTTGTCAAATAAAAAAGTTTTTATACAAGAACTTTTTTTTGGTTAGTTAGTTTGTATGACAGCCGTATTATGTAATAGCCGGATCTAAGAAAAATTAACGGAGATTGTAGCTTTGCTTTCGACATTAATGTATACCAACTTTTGTGCAGATATCTTATCAAATAAAAAAGTTTTTCATACAAGAACTGATTTTTGACTGGTCAGCTTGTGTGAAAGCTATATGCTAAAGTAATCCAATATCGACGATAGTGAACAATTGACAGCTTTTTACTGAGAAAAGAGTGTATGCAAAATTTAAAAGCAACTAGTATATACCAAAACAGCACAGCTCGTCACCTTGGTATACAGATATATTTTATAAATCTCCAATTTTCTTTTTGGCTATAAAAATGCACTCCGCTTGTCAAAAATGTCATTACATAACTACTATGTATTTTCTATTGTGTTAATGTGAGCACATAAGAGCGCAGTAGATATAGATATTTGAATATAGCGCCTGAGGGTATGCTAAACTAAACAAAATTTAAACCAGAGGCCGAAAATTAACAAAAATAGTTTGAATATGGGTACATAACATCGCAGTAAATAGAGTTACGTCAAAAATGCGCCTGAAGGTATGCTAAACTAAACTAAATTTAAACCAGAGGCCGAAAATTAACAAAAATAGTTTGAATATGGGTACATAACATCGCAGTAAATAGAGTTACGTCAAAAATGCGCCTGAAGGTATGCTAAACTAAACTAAATTTAAACCAGAGGCCGAAAATTAAACAAACATAGTTTAAATATAGGTCACAGAGTTGCATATAATCAAAATATTTTTTTTAAACCAGAATAATTTTTTGTTTTTTAAATAAATAACTTAAATTTTTAAAAAAATTTAAATCTACAAAATCAATTTATCTGCAAATTATACTTTAAAATAACAAAAAAACCCAATTTAATTTATATTTCTAACACAAATTTAATATTAAGTTTGCCAAATCCAAAATTTCCTCTAAGTTAAATAGTTAGACTCAACAACATTTTCTTCAGCGAAAGCAAATTCAACGGCTGCTCAGCTACCCCCTATTGCAAATGCAACTCGCTTAGCCAAGCCAAAGTTTCTCTTATCACTGTCTAACCATCTGTTCGAAACTCTTTGTGTCGCTCACCGTCTGGCGCCGCGTGTCGGTTGTCGCCTGCAGCTTGCCACTTGCCGGCTGCCCTTTGCCGTCTATGCTGTGTCTACCCACACGCCAACAATTTATGCTCATGTCATGTCGTCTGCTACCTTCAAGTTAATGCACAAACTTCGTGCTGCTGTTTTTATTAGTCCAACTTGAAATTTCGGTCTGTTATTTTGTAAATGCTTGTAACCATTTTGTTGCTGATATGCGCATTGCTGTGCAGAGTTTGTGGTATTACTTTGTGTTTTTATTGTTGTTAAGGTGGTAGTAATTGTATATGCGTAACAAATTAACCCGCATTAGATAAATTGTGTGTTAGCATACAGGCATATCCAAATATTGCTGGCTTGTTATGCTTTGTTACTCATACGCCACGGTGGCCAATTTAGTTAAGTTTGACGAGTTGCTGTTACAGCTCTCACATATGCCAACATAATGTGGCAAATTTTTGTTTACATTTGAGAGTGCTTTTGATTGTTGTTATTGTTGTTTTTATTAGTCTGCTGCTGTTTGGCGTCACACTGCTGGCGTTTGTTCATCTGATGTCAGTTATTTTCTATGCCAGAAGATTTGATCAATTTTTGTGCTTGGGAAGCTTTGCTATTAAATGCTTTATATGTTTGTAAAACACAAAGGTTATAGTAAACCAGAAATATGTAGCATAACCTATTGTTATTTGTATATACATATATAGCATTCCCGTTAACTCCGCCTGGGGTGTAAAGCCAAAAGTCATTTAAAGGCAAATGGAAAAGCAATGTTACATACTGCTTGCTTGTTTGTCAATTTCAATCTTGAGACTAAGAAAGGTGAAAAAAATAATTTCTTCGCATTTTCTCTTACTCTAAACGGAATTTCATTCTTTTAAACATACCTTTAGGCGCATATAGCACTTAATTTAACAACTCTCTATTTTAGCATAACTATTTCTTACTTTTTCGCACTTTGAAAGCCAGTAATCGCTACCACTTGTCATAAAAATATTTATATACATAAATTATATATTATAGTACGGTTATAATAACAGCAAACTTTGAGATTTCGTGTTCCAAAAGTTCATAAACAACTTTCAGTCTACTCGAAACACATATTCAAGCATCACAGGGGCATATTTTATATATTTTATAGCTGTGATAGCATATAGTGTGCACTAATTTTGCAAAACTTGAAGTTAGAAATTTAATTAGGTCAAAGTGTCAGCAGCATACAAGTATGTACATATATAGGAGGGCAAGAATACAAATTTATAGAAATGGAGCACAGCTTTAATGCTGCAGTAGAGTATATTCAAAGCACTAAAGCAAACAAATTTATGTTAATATAAATAACTTTATGTACATACATACATACATAAATATATTTTATAAACGCAAACTCAAATGCCAAATTCCTTACATAATAAATCTGCCTCAAAGACATATGCATGTATGCATGTGTCTTGAATGCTGCTCAGACCGCACAGGCGTCGACTCATACTCGTTCTTGTGAATGACATTTACAACTGCGGCAATAATTATTTAAATACCATAGTTAGTTGCAGAAGATAAATGGCAGATTAGGTGAAAGAGTGAAGTCTCTCTGCGACTTATGGTAAAGCAGGTATACAAATTGTTCTGTACGCTTTAAATATGGCAAAAAGGCTATTGAAGACAATTATTTGGAAGGCCGCACTGTTCATTATCACTTTCAAGTATGCTAAAAATACATCCCGGTACCCCAAAATTAGGCTATAAATGCATTTTGCACCTAAAGCTAGGCACAACTGAGAGAAATTGACGCTTGCGAAGAACTATAAACATTCAACAACACATTCGTCTAAAGACAAAAATGATAGTAACTTCAAATAGTTTCGAAATTCACTAGTGGTGTTCTCCAAAAGTAAGTTACAGATTCATTTTGCGCCTAAAGTTAGGCAAAAGTTTCTTGTGCAGAGAAAAATCACAAAACAAAAGTTCAAAGACTTCTGCATATTACAAATAACGTCTGATGAGTAGTATATTACTCCAAAAGCGAAAAACAAATTCATTTTGAGCCAAAAAGTAGGCAAAAATATCAGAATCGCTCATATAAAATGCAAACCGCAACACAATAGGTCGTCGCATATTAACGACAACGAAATGTAATCAACTAACTCTTAATAGATAAAAAAAAAAGAGAAACAGTGAAATATTACACACTTTCTTTCTTTCCTACTTCACTACTAAACTTCAATAGCGTAGCCGCCTACCACTGCCATTTTATAGCACATAATTTACCTTTATTATTTCGCACATTAATGCCAAGCAATAAACTTTTGACCTTAATTTCAATGAACTGCAAAATACTGAAATCGTAAAGTATTGAGATATTTGAGCATATTTTGTTGTTGCTTGGCACTATTGTTGTGTTCTTAGCTTTGTGCTTCATGCCAATTCTCTAATGGCGCTCAAAAACGAAGCGAATAGAAGCTGGCTGGTTGCCTCAACACACATATATATGTATGTGTGTGTTTGTGTGAGAAAAGGAAGCGTGCACGCCAAGGGAACCTAAAAATAATGTGATTGCGGCCAAAAGCAGGCGACACTATGCCACTAATGGCGCTCGGAAACGGCGAAAAGAAACGATTCCGTTAGCGGGGTTTGCTGCACACTATGCGATAGCGCATATGTTGTTGTAAGTCATAGAAACGATTATGTAAGTTTTGGGGCGTGAGGGCAGGGCAATCGTCTCACTTGGCAAGCCATTGTGGCTGGCAATTTTGCAGTAGCATGCAATAAATTATAACCTTTCGGGTTATTTATGAAGTGTCAATGCAGATGCTGTTGGCAACAACAACAACGCACGCTTAAGGCGTTGAATAATGAGCAGAATGTGGCGTGCAATTAGGAAAATGTAGCGAAGATTTGTATAAAGCGGGTTGGAGGGGAGGAAAACAAGCTTTATTGCTTACTTTTGAAAGTTTTAGTGGATGGGATATTTTTTTTTTTTTTTAATTGCAATAAAAAACTAAAACGTAGCTAAGCGCCTAAAAGTCGACAATGTTTTCTAATACCTCAATAAACATTAAGTTTTATTATTTACTTTTGAAAGCTTAAATGAATAGAAGCTTATAATTCTTTTTAAATAGCATTAAAAACTAAAACGTAGCTATGCGCCTAAAAGCCGACAATATTTTTCATACTTCCTCAAACTTTGCTTTTGAAAGCTTAAATGAGTAGAAACTTATATTTCTTTTTAAATAGCATTAAAAAACTAAAACGTTGCTATACGCCTAAAAGCCGGCAGCATTTTCTATATAACTATCATATACTGAACAATCGAGATCGCACCTCAATAGCGACTTCACTATCACTTATTAGCAAGTAGAAAGCGCAACAACAAAAAAATAAAACAACAACAACAAAAAATTGTTGAAAAGCAACACATCAATATATAAAAAGCGATGCGGAAACCCAAAAAAAATCTGTGTGACATTTGTGGGCATAAAACGCTGCTAACTGCGTCAACTAGCGCACATATGCTAAAATCTCAAAAGATTTTACTAAATTGTCGCGGTTTACGGCACACACACACACACACATAAACGCATGCTCGGTGGCCACAAGTAAAAACGGTGCAATAACAAAAGAATCATGTATGTGAGCATTTTAGGCGCTTAAATATGTTTACACTAAGCTGACTGCTTGGCTCCATACCGTAACATAACAAATCCAACGGGAATTCACTAGCGCTCCCCACCACAGCCGCTGCACAAACACAACTGCTGCTGAAAGACCGCGCTGCGGCTGCCAAACCCCGCCAGCTGTAGCGCTACAAAAGCAGCTGAAGCCAAGCAAAACATAGAGCATGGTGACTATAATATGTATATGTATGTATGTGTGTGTGTGGGAGTGAGCACAACAGGGACAAAATAAAGTGGCGTAGAATAAAAAGTCGGCGAAAAAGTGGGAAAAAGGCAAATGTCGAACATTTCGCCGTAAGCAAAGCCACGATTTTTCGCATATTGCGCCATTTTTTCAGCAGCAGAAAGACAACAACACAGCAGCCAGCGTACAACCTATGTGGCAATCCATTAAATGCAGCAGCGCGGGTGAGCGGGTGGGTGTAACTCTGTTTCGGGAATAGCAAACGCACACTTTAGCGAATACAAAAAAATACACACATATATGCATATGTAGAGCAGTGCCTACAAGCATGTATGTATAAGACAAGTATGTGTGAATGCACGCTTGTATGGCTGTTTGTGTGTGGAAGTCAGGTGCGCATTTGTGCAAATCGCAAAATCGCAACGTTTTGCGCCAAAATTGCCAACCGCAATTGAAAACAACAACAAACGGTACGCTGTAGCTGCCGAAATAGTCAAAATTCGCTGGAGGATAGCACAGGCAGCAACAAAGTAAGAGTGGGCGCGTATGTGTGCCAGTACAGATCTGGGTGTGTGCGTGTCTGTAGTGGCAAGCAGTTAGGCGCAACAGTGCATGATGTTCGCAACTTAAACGAAACGTCGATTTTGGCAGCGCTTGGGCTGATGTGCATGCTACATTTAATGTGAATTTGTATATGTATACAAAAAACTATATATACAGCTAGATAAATAGATATATACATATACGTGACATTATGTGCAATATGTCCATATTCTATATATATATATGTATATATTCAGTACCTACGTATCTTCTATAGACCTGCTATATTTTCGAATATTTTGCCCCAAATTCCGCTGCCAACTTGGCTGCTTGTCAAACGTCAAGCTACAACAGCCACACAATTGCTTAAGCAATTATGTAAACATTAAAACAGTTTCTAAGAAATCACCTACACTTTTTTTTTGGCTCAACTTCATGCGCTTTGTCGCTTTGAACTTTAATTTTATTCCGCCTTAAATTACCAAGCTAATGTGAGACGCACACAACTTGCTTTGCTCTCCTTATTAACTAACCAACAATGGCCCCGCCACAAATCAGCAATCTGTACCTTTCACATAAGGCAAATAGGCTTAGAAATGCTCATAAGAATGATCAGTTTAGCTTTCCTAAAGTTTAGCTTTCCTCCATATAGACAATAAAATGAGACCAAAAGTACGCTTCATGCAATATTTGTGCAGAAAAATACTATGATAGCACCAATAATGGCAACAAGTAGCGCTACAAGTTAAATAACATCCTAAAAGTTCAGCAATTATGTCAGTTGTTACTTTGTAACACTGAAATAATATGCTGTACTGTATAATAATTTAAAAATCTACAAAAGTCTCTATGAGTTACCTCGATTATATCTATGAATTACCTTGATTATTTTTTATACTTATGAAATACGATTCGATTCTCTTAAAATTAAAGCATATATTTAGTTGCTGAATTGAAGCATACGTTTAGGATTCTTGAGTTTTTAGATTAATGAATAATTATCAATGACTTGAACTCGACCACACATTTAGTGAATGAAAAACGAATTTCAATTTCATAACAAACTAAAGAATCCTTTTATTAAAGCATGTGATTGGTTGTTGAACTGAAGCGTACCTTTCGGATTTTTGATTTTTTAAGGCTAGCCTAATAGCTAAAAATTACTTGGTTTTTGATATTTTATAGTAAAAAGCCGAATTTCACTTTTATATTATAACAGATCACGTTTTTATTAAAGCATACATATGTAGTTACAGAACTAAAGCATACCTTTAGGATTCCTTCGTAAATTGGTTTACAAAAAATTATCAATGACTTGATTTAGTAAGTGAAGAACAAATACCAATTATATATCAAGCCAAAAGCATTTTTTTTATAGCACATATTTAATTGTTGAACTGAAGCATACGTTTAGGATTATCGAGCTTACAGGTTAACAAATAGCTAACAATGACTAGATCTCTACCAAAACTGTAGTAAATATGAATAATTAATTAATTTTTCATAACACACTAATATTGAAGCATACATTTAGGTGCTGAACTGAAGCATACATTTAGGGTTCTTCTGTATACATGTTAAAAACTAACTTACAATGATTTGATCTCGATCAAAAATGTAGTACAAAAGAAAATTCAATTTTTTATAACATACTAAAAAATTATTTTATTAAATCGCTGCTCTAAAAGTCGAAGTTTTATATAAACTATAAAACTTACGGCTTTAAATATTTATAAAACAAAAAATACAAACGCGATTATAAACCAAAAACACTTGCAATGACGCTATGTAAACTCGAAAATCTTAAATTTCATGAAATGAAAAAGAAATTTTTATTGCAAAGCCATTTTTAAATTAAAAAGACACATCAAAGCGAACGCCTTTATACGTACAAGTACATAGAACCGTATTGAAGGACAGTAACGAAATCAAAGGCAAAAAAAATCGTACATTAGAAATGTTGGCGAAAGAAAGTATCGTAAATTTCAACGACAGGTAGCCTGTTTGAAGCACTGAATCAGGGTTGATTTATTGCGCACATACCTACGAACGCAGTCAAGCATGGTGAGAGGAACGAAAGTGAAGTTTGCAGGTATGGCGAGTCGATAAAACTCGAGCTGCCTAAGGAAGGCAAGGAAGGCTTTTATTGGCATGGCAACCGCACCAATACAAACAACAACAAACAGCAACACAGGCATACATGTATGAGGTCTGTATATATAGGCATGCCCATACAATCAACTTGCCAAACGTTTGTACTTCTGTTCAATGTATGTATGTGTTTGTGGTGGTAAATAAATGCGAATAACGGCACATACGTCACGCAGAAACGTAATAAAAATCCTTAAAGTAACACGAAAGGCGACAGCGACGAGCGACAGTATAGGCACGCAGGAAGGCAGTGCAGAAGAACAGAAACAAACCGCCTAAGCACACACACAGGCACACGCGCACACATCTAAGCAAGCAAATGCACATTTGGGATTGCCGATATTTATGCGAACGCACAGAAAACGACTTAAATCAGGCGAGTGAAGCAGCAACGGCAACAACAACACCAACACGTACACCACCACAAGCCAAACACATTGATATCGCTGAGTCGTGACGTGCGGCTCCTATGGACGCGTTTGCGAATTGTTGTTTTTGCACTTCAAATGCCAACATTGAAAGGGATCGTCACGTACGAGAAATCATGCCAAGTAAAATGCTCGAAAACGGGCACTGAAATGTTGCCATCATACAGCGCTAAAGCAAATCTAACGTGCCAGCAATCAATGTGAATGGCAATATGAATGAAGGGCGGCATGAATGAATGAATGACTGCTCGACGGACGGCGTGACTGAGTGCGCGTATGCGTGTGCATGTGTGTGTGTTGGAGTGTGAGGCGTTATATGTGTGCGACTGTCAGCCTMTCAAATCACTTGGTTGCTGGGTAAACTGAGCGCACAATAACTCCATATCTACTATGTATGTGAAGCCTAATGTTGGGCTCACCTTTTGGCAGGACCTTGTGCTCCTGACTAATAGCTAATGTCGCGTTGTTAACTTTCCTGCAGCTGTACGTTTGCATATGCGTGCCTTTTTCTTTATTTTTGCTAAAGCAAAGCTGCGACTTTACCTACTTTCGTGCAATACATGTTAAGAGAATATATGCTTAGTGATATAAGCACGCAAAATAAAAAATAATAATATATGATTCCCAAACAATATTTGGTATATATTTATAGTAGTGCTAAGAAACCCTAAAAGTATGCTACTACGCAAGCAAAGCAATGTTTGTCAATAAAGCGTTGCTGTTAAAGCAACTGCCAAGCGAAATCTCGTCTGTAGCTGTGTTCGATACTGAATTTATATGTAAATAGATTTGTAAGCGTTGACACTAACAAATGCATACCACAATGTATGTGTACACCAACACATATGGCATACATAGCAAAATATTTTTCATTTTTGCTGAAAACTAAGCATGGCATGCTTCTTGCTGACTTTGAAATATCGCAAACACACAAGCACAGCCACACACACACATATTATTTACCGACAAATGACAGCAAAAGATCTATAAGCAGGTGTGCCAATGAATCAGAAGGTATTTGTGCCACTGCTCACATACATTCATACATGTGTCTGTTTGTGTTTACGTTGAGCTATTATTAAATTTCAAATTTTGCTAAAGCTAACAAAACAAACAACAGCAATAACACGTGCAAACAAGAGTTTTTACAATCTCAGACAACATATTTGCATTTGTCACAGATAAAAATGTGGTCGACTTTTAGGTGCTTGCGAAAATGTATTTTTGGTTATTTGCGCAAATAGGTGAGCACGTGGAGTCAACGCACTTGTGTGCTTGAATTCTGTTAAATAAATAACATGAGCACTTCTGGTAGTCACTTTTAGGCGTTTGAGCCCATTGATATGTAGTAAGCTTTTAGCTGTCAACAGAGAATGACTTTTAAACTATTGCGCAAAAATGACGCTGCATTAAGTTAAGCTGAGTGCGGCAAATGCAATATTTCCATAATATTTGCACACAAGTAATGAGTGCCAGTTATTTTAACACATACTTTTAGGCTGTGGTGGAAAACTATAATCAGTATACTTAAAATAGAGAGTAAATATGAGAATACGACAAGTTTCAAGCATATATCAAAGCAAATTTGAAGTAAGTTAATATTGTTGCATACTTTAAGGCACGTATACGCTTCGATATTACCAAAATGCATATTTTCCTACTGTACTAAACTTACTTTTGCTTAACGCAATGCTAAATTAAAGCAATTGTCGAAGCCATGCGCAAATTCTTGCAAATATTCATTTAAGCGCCTAAAACTGTGCTACATAAATTACAATTTTATCAATGCCAGCAGTAGGCTTTATAAATCTCCGTCATAATCTGCATGAGCTGCGTACTTTTTCGGACCTGCAAGCAATAAAGCTCACATTAAAAACCTCAATTTGTGCAAGAAAATTATATGCCATAAATCAGCACTTACACATCCACATAAACGCATATATGCGTAAACCACAAAAATAGCCTTAAATTTCAACGAACGAAATAAAATATTTTAATGGCCTACAATATAAAGCACTTGGCAGCATGCAAACCGCTATTGTCTATTGCACAAGCTTAGCAAATAAGCAAACTATCAGCGGTTGAGTAGGCAGAGACAGCAATGCTCGCCGCTGAACGTAAGAAAGAGTCAGTTTTGAGAAAACGCCAGCCACTCTTGCGCTTTTGAGCGAACTTCAGCTACTTTTGCGGTTTGTAAATCTAAACTAGCATACTTTTAGGCTGCATAGCGCCATAAAACACAAAGAGCGCATCAATTATACGCAAATTGTGTGCCATAAATCATGAACGCATCAAACAGCACGCTGATAGAGGAAAAGTGAAGTTCAGAGTCCTACCATTGCTATGTAGCCACATGCCACACATCAGCTTGCCGCATGCCTACGCGTATTAACGGTTTGCTGCTTTGCTTTCAATGCCACAATCATTAGATATGATTTAAAATACGTTGAGGCTACCATGAGCCCGTTTGCCATACGCTCAATTTCCAACACACGCTACACATGCCATATTATTTAGCATACATTTAGGTATCAATAACATTTCACATTTTCTATATATATAAGTATAACCGCTAAATTTGAGTTTTCCCAATGCAACCAATTAACTTTGACGTACAGCCCAGCATATGCCATGGCAACCCTTATTTACGTAGCATGCTAACAGGCGCCCACTTGCTTGTTACCAACATATTGAAGCAAGCGTACACTGTAGTATATATATATGCATACAAATAAATGTAATTTACAATTACTGCACGCACAGACAATTTATTTCCTTGGCAGCTAAGGCGCACGGCTTTTCCCAGGGCTGCCTGACTGGCGGCCACTTCAATGCTGAGCGGTCGGTTGGTGCATAGATAGCTATGTATACTATTATGCTGCTTGCCACAAAGCTAATCCCAGGTGTATTGCAAATCAAAAAATCAGCCAAGCGATAATAATACACACACATACACAGGCATAGCAACACATACAAATCTCTAGCTACATAGGTACATACTTTCAGGCGAAATACAAATCAGCTCAGCAATCCTATAGAACGCATACAAATACACAATACAATCGTGTAATCAGTTAAATGTTTGTGCAGTTCCCTAAGGATACGCTGGCAGCTTTGTATGCGTGTGTGTGGATTGGGTACGAACCGAGTGGTGGCAAATATGCGGATGCTCAGGTGGGTAGGTGTGTAAGTTTGTTGGAGCAGTGATGCAACGTAGCAGATTGGAGTGAGGTTGAATAGCACTCTGTAGCGCCGCAAGTCGAATGCTGGATTTTGGCTGCTCTGGTATGTATATTTGTATGTATAGCTGCGTGTGTGTGGCCGCTGTGAAAGGTTACTAAACCAGTGCTGCAACAAAGCAGAATGTACGAACAAAGACGGCGCATAATGAAACAAAAATAAAAGTAACTTACTTTAAAGTTTTAAAAATTAAACTTCAACGCCAAAAAGTGTGCAGCGGATATTTTATCTTACAAATAATCGTTGATATTAGAAAGAAATATGCTTATGAATCAGCAATAGTATAAGGAATAACAAACAATGTTGCTTTAAGTCAAAAACGCAACTTAAACGCCGAAAAGTATGCAGTATGATTTTAAAATTTGCGAAAAACCGTTGATAATAAAAAGGAATGCGCATAGAAATAAGTTATTGCAGAAGGAAGAACAAAAATGCTTGTTTTTAAATTAAAAAAATTATATTAAACGACGAAAAGTATGCAACGCATTTTTAACTTCACAGTGATCGTTTGTATTGGAAAAAAATTGGAAAATAAATCATTAGAGGTATAAGAAATGATTAAGAAAATGCTTGTTTTTTAGCCATAGACTAATTTTTAAACGCCTAAATGTATACAGCGTTTTTTTTTAATTTTACAAATAATCGGTGGTATTGAAAAAAAATGCGCATATAAATAAGTAATGGCATAAGAAATACCAAAACTGCTTGTTTTTAAGCCAAAAACTAATCCTCAACGCTCAAAAGTATGCAACAATTTTCAAATTTTACAAATAATGGTCGACAAATAAAAAAAATTTCAAACAAAGAAAGCCAACAATATAAACGCCTTCCAGAATTGCTCTATCGATTTAAAATTTGAGCCAAATAATAAAATAATATTAAAATAAAAGTATATAAATAAAGCGTCAAAGTAGGCAGCTAAAAGTGCAAAAAAAGGGTGACAAAAGAAGGATGTATACATAGCAAGAACCGTGTGACTTTTGCGCAACCGCTTTTTTTTATAGCTTGCATTACTTAAAACCAAATCCCTGCTTGGCAATTGCACGCCGACAACTGACGAGTGGCAGTTTCAGCGCAAGTGTGTGTAAAGCTCCAAGCGCTGAGTGACTCAATGACTCTCTGACAGCCTTAAAATAAGGCGAATGTGTGTATTTGGTGTCGACGATTGCGGCAGGAAGCGCTAGCAAACGGATTGCAGAAGACAAAATCGAAATTTGTTAACAAGAATATAGTCGGTTTTATTTATAGGTATTTATATAAAGAACTTCCTTTACAAACTTACACGTATAAGCATATAAAAGCTTTATACATACGCTAAGCACATACAGACATACACTACTGCTTTATTTGCCTCACCATTGCCAAAATCTGCACTGTATGAACCTATAGTATTGACAAGTATTGGCTGTGCACTCACGCACCAGTAGTATCAATAGCAACAACATTTCGCTGCCCAGCCAGAGGCACCTCACTCTCTCATGCCGCTCATACCACCATTTCATGCGTATTTGCTTTTTGGCCAAAAGGCTTTGCTGCGCCTGCTTTTATATCCTTTTTTTTCAAACATTTCAGTTCTTTTATTTTACGCTGCCGCTTGACGTTCGTCTGTGTGTGTGCGCGCACACAAAGTGCCAATGAAATCGTTAAATCCTTATGCCTCGCAATGGATTTAATGTAAAAATCTGCAGCGGCCGGCAGTGCAAACAGTGCCAACAGGCATTCCAACTGCCGAACATAACCTCAAAGAGCGTTGTGCATGCACAAATGACTGTTGCATGTGCATGTAAGTGCGTGTGTAGATAGGTGTATATATAAAAGTATAGAGGTGTATGCATTTATATGAAAATGTATATGAAATGTATTTTTCGAAGCGTCTGCTCACAGGTGCGCGTGCTTTTGCTAGCGCGCCAGCACATTTGTGTGCATAACCCCAATTTGACAGGTGGCTGGAAGTGGGTTGGTATTAAAAGCATTCAATTTGCTGCATTAAAGAAATGTTTCACGATTTTTTTATGCAATTCGATAAAATTGACAGATAAAAATAAAATTGCCATATACGTACAAGATTTTGATCAGTCAGTTACTATTGCAGCTATAGGATATAGTAGTTGGATCTGAGTAATTTATTTGCAGATTGTAGTGTAATAAACTATACCAAATTTCGTGAAGATATCTTTTGAAATAAAGAATATTTACATACAAGCACTTGATTCAGATCGTTCAGTTTGTATGATAGCTATAGGCTATAGTGAACCAATAGCGGCATTTCTGACAAATGAGCAGCTTCTTGACGATAAAAAAATTTATACAAAATTTCAACTCGATGTCTTGAACACTGAGGCACAAAAGCGTGTATATACGGATCGACAGTCGGTCATGATTAAATCGACTAGGCACGTATAAACAAAAATTAACAAACAAAAAATAGAATAAAAAAAATATGCACTATTATTAGTTGGCGTAGTAATTTCAATAAATTTTGCTTTTCTAACAAAATTGCTAACAAATATTTTCAATTCGAATTATTCACTAAGAAAGTGTCAACCACAGCGAAGTGGCTACCATTAGTGCTAGATATTGACAGGCATTTTCAAGCTAAAAACTGCAATTTATTTAATAACTCGCTTTGCCGCTTTATGACACAATATGTCTAAAAATAAAGCAAAAATTCAGTTATATACACTACAAAAAAAATATTTTTGAAATTTATTTATAAATTTTACAATTTCATCAAATAATTTGCAGCAATTTCAGCCAAAAGTTTAACACACAGTCTAGCATCTAAACATAAAATGCATAATTGCTATCATTTAAATGAAATAAACGACAGCAAAAATGCTACATTTTACATATACAAATAACTTTAAATACATACATGACTTGCCTGCCAAATTACGGCTGTCAATTATGCGAGTTTGGCATATTTTACGCCAAGAAATTGCTGAAATTTTGCGCAATTTTCGCACTTGTCTCTCATGAAAGCAGCAACAATGCTGCAGCCAAATTATGAAGACTGCAAAAATCTATGAAAATGTGGTAAAGATGAAATGAAAAGTTTCAAGAACAATACTTTGAAAACATATGGCAACTGTGAAGCTAAGAAACGCACAAGACAAGCATATATATCAGCTAAGACAGAAGCTGCTTGCTTGCCAGCGAACAACTTTCTAAGCTGCGCCAGCAAATTGCCGAAACAGTAAAATTCAAATTTACTGTTAACACGTTTTCGGTTATAACAAGGACTTGCAAAGAAATTATAATAAAAGTTGAGAAAATATTAGCACAGAAATCGAACAACCAAAGCAAGGCAGGCGCTAAAGACGGCGTCGAAGCATGAACGGGCGCATTGTGTGGCACGAAGCGTGGCGTAGGCGAATGCATCGTTAAGTTTTACTATTAAATGATAGCATTTAGATTAAGTTGATTATTTTGCAAGTGCGATAACAAGGCAAAGGCAAAGGCTTCATCGGCAAAATAGTGAAAGGCTTAAAGCGGCGCAACGATTATTTGCATAAAAATATATGTATGTGTGCGACACATACATTAAACTATAAAAGTCAGTGTTTGCAAATAGAAAGAAAAGTCAAAATTGCCAACACACAGCAACAACAACAACAAAGTGGCATAATTTCTAAGTATATATACACGGCGCGGCGCTTAAGCGAAAGTCGATCGCAATAAATAGGTCTTTAAAATATATATGCAAAAAAAGTGTACAAATGTCTGTGTATGCGTGCATGTATATGTGAGCAGATGCCTTCATTCTTAGGATTTTTTAAGGCTCAACACAAACCCGCTATTGTTGCGCAAAGCCGCACAATCAGAGCATAACGACCGCTATATAGCGATAAGCATCAGCCAAGGCGTTTGAACGCGGCAAAGCTCCACGCACACACACTCGTAAACACAATAAAAACACATTTTGTGTCGTAGCATGTTTTCGCAAAGCTGCGCGCTTGTCTAGGCGCTCAACTGTAACAATTTTTGCATGCAGCAAATACTAAAGCATACAACGACACTGGAAATTGCTGCAGCCTAACCATAGCTAGCCATTTTTGCGCAACTAAATTGCTGTGCGCGCCCAAAATTATGCCACCAAATCTTTTGTGCTGCAGCAGCGCTTTTGTGTACGCAGCTTAGAAATCTCAAAAATCACCGGAGCCTTAAATGACTAGTATTTGCCTGGCAACTTTCAAATATTCATGCTTGCGGCAGGCTCACGCTGTAACTGCTGTCCGTCTCTACAACAAACAGTATGTGGCAGTCGAGCGCGTTTGTAAATATGTGTAGTATGTACATATGTGTTAGCTGTTTTTAACCCTAAAATTTCGATTAGGTCGCCTTACGCCCTTCAAAATCTTTTAATTTAAGGCAAATTTGATTTAGCGTAAAGCACAAAAAAAGCACGAAATTGGGGCTGGCATACAAAGCGACTGAAATGAAGTGCTTATACTGTAGAGTTTGAGATTTTAAGCCTGTTTTGGACGGTAGGAGTGGCTAAATATACTTAGAGTCTATATATACATATTTAGTGTCCAAATAAGTTAGGCATGCAACTTTAAATTGCTTAAAAATAAAATAGTTTTAGACTAGTTGGTTACTAGTTCTCTTGAGTAAAGTTGCCAAACATATTTTTTGAGCTTTCTACGCAAATTAATTTATATTATTAGCTACTAATTAAAAAGTAACTAGTTTCGGTTAAACCAGTTAGTAACTAGTTGCAACGTTAAAAGCTCATCAAACAAAATTTCTGAGATTTTCACGTAAGCGGTTAGTATATGGTTAGTAAATAGTTGCTAAACATATTTTAATTTATTTTTTTAGCTACTAGTTAAAAAAAAGTAGTTTCGGTCCAAAGCTAATTCAACTAGTTAGTAACTAGTTGCAATGTTAACCAAATAAAACAATTTTCAGCAGTTTTCACGTAAATTAATGCATATACTAAGTAACTAGTTAGAAATAAAATAGTTTCGGCCCAATTCATAAAAAGTAATTGATTAAATTTTTAATGACGCATTGCATACAAAGCAGTTTTTGAACTAATAAAACGTTTTAATTTGAGAATAAAAATATTTTAACGGTTGTAGTTACAAATAAGCCAGTTTTGGACCAGTTCATAAAAAATAGCTGATTACAATTTTTAATCATGCATTGTTTTTAATAAATTTTTCGAACTTATGAAACATTTCTAATAAAAAAAAAATATTTTAGCTATTTTAGTTACAAATAAACTAGTTGGGGTACAGTTAATAAAAATAGCGAGTAAACTTTTTTATGGCGATTTGTTTTTAAAGCAATTTTCGAGTTAAAAAAAAAAACATATTTTAGCGGCTGTAGTTACATATAAACTAGTTTCGGACCAGTTCATAAAAATTAACGGATTAAATTTTTTTAGCGGCGCATTACTTTTAAAGCAGATTTCGCACTAATAAAATGTTTTAATTTAATTTTAAAAAGTTTTATTTTGACGTACTTTTTAATTTTACTTTGAAGTACTTTATAACAAGCTCATTTTAGATTGGTTGAGAAATGTTAACTACTTCGATGCGCTTTCCCTGCGAATTTCACTTAAAACTCTAGTTTTCTCGATAATAGCACATTTTCGTGTGTAGCAACTACGTTGTATCTAATACTTGCAACAAATATGCCCTTTATTTACAAGGCATCTTGCGCTTAACGCAATAGTCTTAAACTTAATGTGCTTTTGCTAAATTAAAACAACAACAATAACAGAAACCAACCAAAATATATAGACAGTTAAATTTTATTTGCAGAAACGCTGTTATTATTGTGTTTATGTGTTGACAAAATTATTGATGCAAGGGTAACAGCAAGGCAAAGTGCAGAGGCAGGCTGCTTCTACCACAATAAATATAAATTTAATGTATTTTAAAGTGTGACAATGTATCCAAGCAGCACTAAACACCATATAGGCAGTGCGCGCTATGCAAAGTATAAATATCGAAAATTTTACTTTGTTGCAAGGACACGCTGAAATGGAAACTATCACTTATGCGCTGACCAAAATGTATTCAACCCTTAAAATTGCTTTCATAACGTCAGAGCAATATTAATAATGTATACACAGACAGCAGATAAGCAGCACTTTCGTTTACCAGCCGCTATTGCGTAACATAACCACAAAAACACGTCAATCCTTGAAGCCACTTTGCGCTTAAGCGCACATTTTCGCTTTCTTGCAGTATTTGTCAATCAAAATATTGACACAGTTTTACCAACATATGCGCCTCAAAAGCCAAGCCAACAAAGCGGGCAATAAGCGAAAATGGATTTTTACACACACAAGCGCGTATTGTGCTTTGTAAATGCCAGCAACGTCTTGCAATTAATTTCCAGCACCAGAAATTTAATTTTCTCCAACAAAAGGCTTATAAGAATTGTGATACTCTTTGCTTGCCTTTCACTTTTCAAAACACACCCACACATAGGTATATGTATATGTAGCTGTATATTGTGTGCACGCTGCTACTTTTCCTCGACATTCATTGTTTTCACAAGCTGACTGGCGAAATTTCATAGTTTCGGCTCAGGCGCATGAAGGCCAACATTGTTTGGCTTGTTATTTTTGTTGGCACAATGTTATTGCATTGCATTGACGACGACAATGCTGGCGACGACGCTGTGTTGGCTACCGTTGCCGTCGTCAGCGTCATCGTCATCGTTAAAACAATGAAACGAGGCCATTAAATTGAGGCCAAGCATTTCGAGATTATTTACCCGTTGATAAAGCGAAGGCGCTAACAGTTGTTTTGCTCAACACACATACATACATACACATGTACTCATACAGGTATTTGTTGTTGTGTAGACACACAACAACACACACTCAAGCGTCTATATGCACCGTTATGAGCTTTATGAAATTACAGCATTTGCTACCGTTTGCATTGCATACCCCAAACTAAGCTGCGCTCAACTAGCTGCTGTTGTTGTTATTGTTGTTTTACTAGTCCTTAGGGTGTGATTTTGCAGTTAAGTCCTAACTCTTCTGCACTTTACAACACTTTCACCCACTCATCCTGCAACTCACCCTTTTCAAACGTGCCACATTGCTTCCCAGCGCGCTCCCCTGCACTCATTCTCTTTTCGCTTACTATTAGCCACGTCCATTACCTTGCCTCGGCGGCGGCAATGTTTCTTTGCCTTGCCACAGCGCCGCAAATTTGTGCTCCTTCAATTCCATGGCTTAATTCATGCTGTGTCCGAATTTGAAGTGCAAATCGATATTCATTCTCATTCGCATTCTCATGTGCCAGCCATTGCTCCACTTTGCTACGGTTTTGGCATTCAATTTCTGCTTTAGTCCAGCCTAAGCTGAAGGTTCATGTTCTCTAAAGGGTTTAGCAAGCCTATTACCTGAACGAATCGCTGGCTATTGTAGCGCCGAATGTGTTGGTATGTGTGCACGTGTGCCTAGGCAATTTATTAGCGGCAATAGCTTCCAGCTTATTATGTGTCTCCGCTCGTTTGAACACTCGAATGCCAGCCATAGATTTACAATCGTGCTTTATTCCTTACTGTGGGTTTGTGTATGTGTGTGCTCATAAATGCTTCAAGTATAGTAACTCTATGCAAAAGTTGGATTTTTGCTGGTCATTTGGACATCATTAAATACAGTTGAACCTTGCGAGTTATTTAATTAAGGCTGCTTCACCGATGGACTATTGCTAGCTCTTAACGGTTTAATTACCTGCCTGTGGTGGTGGAATTTGACTTTTTATACGCCATGATATATTTGGTTCTTTATACATTAACTTGCACAGAAATTTTAATACGCTTCACCAATAAAAAAAAGGTTTTCATACAAGAAGTGAAGTATGTATAATTTTAAACAGTCGGTTTGTATGGCAGCTGTATACTATAGTCATCCGATTTAAATAATATTTTTGGAGATCATATAGTTGCTTCAGACAATAATCCATGCCAAATTTCATGAATATATCTTAACAAATAAAAAAGTTTCCCTACAAGTATTTGGTTTTGTTCGGCCAGTTTGTATGGCAGCTATATGATATACCGGTCCGATCTGAATAATTTCTTCGGGGATTATAGTTTTACCCTAGGCAATAATTCTTGCCTACTTTCGTGAAGATATCTTGCTGAATAAAAAAAATTCTATACATGGACCTGATTTTAATCCTTCAACTGGTATGACAGCTATGTGCTATAGTTGTCATATCGGAACAATTTCTTCGGAGATTGCACCGTTACTTTAGATAATAATTTACGAAAAATTTCGTGAAGTTATTTCATTAAATAAAAAAGTTTTCCTTACAAAAACTTGATTTTGATCATTCAATTTGTATGACAGCTATATGCCAGAGTGATCCGATATGAATAATATTTTCATAGATTGTATGGCTATCTTAGAAAATATTCCACCCCAAATTTCGTGAAATTTTCTCGTTGAATGAACTAGTTTTCCTTACAAAACCTTGATTTTCAGCGGTCAGTTTGTATGGTAGCTATATGCTATAGTAAACCGATATCGCCGGTTCCAACAAGTGAGCAGCATTTTGAAGTAAAAATAATGTGTGCGAAATTTCAGTTCGATATCTCCAAAGCTGAAATCTCAAAAACTGAGAAACACAGTTTCGCCTCGAACATATGGGAGTTTTATTGGGTTTCGCAGAGACTTTTTGGATTCCTATTTCACCTAAACAATCACACAGCCTTGCATACACGTAATATTTCTGCCCTAAAAGCTAAGCAACTTGCATTAATTTTCCATATCCTGTTATTATTTAAAAATATAGTATCTCAAATTATTATCAATAATATACAGTTAAATTATCTTTTGTGGCCGACGTAAACGACAGTACCACATTTTGCCAATATCAATTTTCATAACTGCCAGTGAAATGTATGGAATTTACTGCTATACGCCTCGCTTCAAATAAACCAACCTGAACGCCTGTAAGTATGCAACGTTCCATAAAAGTATAAACACAGTCTTTAACAAAGCAATATGCACTTACACTAAGCCCAACAAGCATAATGGCTGCAATGCGCAGATAAATACGGTAAAATATACTTGCAAGCAAAAACAACAACAACAATTTGATGCAACATAAGCTTAGGTAAGCGTATATAAAGCAGTAAAGCATAATTACAGGCAAACACTTGCATTCACATGTATGCTAGTTGTATGTGTCAGTGTATGTGTGCGTCTTGCTGCAATGCTAGTGCAACGTGCAGTGTGTTGGAAAGCATTTAAATATGAATTTGCATATTGCATTTCACATTTTCCAAATATTATTATCGCCTATTGTGCGAAATGCCAATGAAAAAGCGCACACACAGCTGCACCAATACAAACACTACCACCCAAATGTGCATATTTGCATTAGTGTTTGTGTGTGTGCGTTTGCCTTTGCTAGTAAGTCGTTGTAAAGCCTCTGCATGTATGCTTAAGCTGAACATTTGGTGGCAAGTAGGGCATCAAGTGGCATGTTTTCATTAATGCCAATGCGTGTGTGTGTGTGTATGTATGTGTCCTGCTTGACCGTTGCATGCAAATTATCTGTGTTGCAAGCGCAAATTGCCTTTCACCTCTGATTTGCTAACAATTCTCTGGCACCTTCGATTTACAAGAAAATGCAGCACAATAATGTTCATTATTACAACAACATCTCTCTGCTTTTATTGCCACCGACGCATCTATGACCCACCACTAACGTCTGTAATTGCAACATGAGTGCATATTCTGCTGCATTTAAGGTTGGCCGTTGCAGCATTCTTTATTGCAATATATGCAACTATTTTCCTTTAGCTTCACCGCTCCGCCTGCGCTGCCATGCTTCGTGTCTGTCTATTTCCGGCGCTTCATAGCCTTGGCTTAAATTTTGCACTAAATTCCTCGTTATTGCCATATTTATTATTATTACCTGCTGTGGCACGGTGTTTATTATTATTGTTTTTGCTTTCGTGTATATCGCTTATTTGTTTACTGTTGCTTTTATTACATTTTAATGCAAAGTAAATGTGTAGCAAGCACTTTAGCAACTTGCAACACTGTATATTATATATATCACACGTTGTAGTTGCTTGATTTGGATTTTGTATAGCTTGTTTGACTGCAAGCCAAATTGATCCTTGACTTTCCTGCTTAACATCTGTACATTAATGTTGCTTTAAAATATTTCCCCACTACTTAACACGTCTCCTCTTCAACCTTTCCATATTTCCCACATGTCTTATGAATCTCTCCACGAAATTGCAGCAATTTTATTGCGAACTCATTGGCGTCAATTGCATTTTGAACACTGACTCTCATATTGATATTTTCCTACGTGATTTTAAGCAAATATATGCTGATATCAGCGTTCCCTGCAGGAAAATCTTCAAATTTTGGGTATCTAGGCGGAATTTTTGAGTGTTTTAAGTAATTTGCCAAAGAAAAATCCGAATTTTTAATTATTGCGCCTAAAGGTATGCTAAAAACTTGAAACATCAGGGTTTTGAATAAAACTAGGTCATATTTAGTGCGTTCATTCTATATTAAATTCCCAAAAAAATTTCCATTCTTAAGCGTAGCGCCCTAAGGTATACCAAATATTTTTATCACAAAAACTCTCCTGAATAAAATATGGTTACACGTAATATATTATAAGTCTCTTGGATTATTTTTAAAAGGGAAAAAACCTAGTTTTAAGTATTGCGCCTAAAGGTATGCTACACATTCTAATCACAAAAACTTTTCCGAACAAAAATGATAAAAATTAGTATTTAGTATTACTTTCCAAAGAAAAATGTCTAGATTACAGTATTGCGCCTGAAGGCATGCTAAAAATATTAATCTCATAAGATTTTATGAAAAAAATGTGGCATTGTTAATTTTTTTATTATAAAGGTTGTATTGGAATTCCGTATAATACTACAGAGAAAAATCTATATCTTTAAGCATTTTGCCTAAAACTATGCTATAATTATACATACTATATACATACGTGAATAAAATATGGTCATGTTTAATATTGTAAGACATTTAATATTTTTAATATGAAACATAATAAAACAAATAACGTTTTTGGGTATTGGACCTAAAGTTATGCTAGTTATTTTCACAACACATTTTTTTTTACGAAGATATAACTAAATTTTGTGTATTTGAGGACACTTACTCTAATTTCTTCAATAAAAATCGCGACTTTTACTCCTAATGGTATGCTATACATATTAAAAAACATACCATTTTTTTTAATAAAATATGAGAAATTAGAGGTGTTTCAAACCATGCCATTTTCTCAATAAAAATCTCAGTTTTTATTACTACGGCTACGTATTAATAAGATACGATTTTTTAATCAAATATGGCATTTTTGGACTTTCACAAAGCATTACAACTTAGAAAAACCGAAAAAAAAAATGTATTTATTGTCAGCTCTGCAAATTATACTAAAGTATTAGTACCTAAATTATTTTGATTATACAGTTCTAAAATTTCCAAAGCAGCAAACTATAGAAAATATTAAAAGTTAAAGCTTTTCATGACCGTTTATTTCCTTATGATATTATTACTATGAATTCAGTAATATATATATGTGCCTCAGCGTTCTTTCTAAAGCATATATGGCTTAACAGCCTAAAGTTATGCAATAATCTTCAACAAATACAATTAGCTTCACACATAAGTGTCTCAGCATATATTTTAATGCAGCTGACAACTGACGTGGCTGGCAGTGTCAATTTATCGCCAATTGACAACTCGTTTAAGGAGCTAAGCGAGCTAACAAAATATTCATACTAAGCATGCTGTACTGGTAGACTGGTTAGACGATAATTTTATAGCCTTACAGCAGTCGGGCAAAGCAGGTTATACGCAAATAAGCTTTTAATTAATTGCTTAAATGTAGAAAGCTATGCACCACTACATGCACATCTCTCAGCTAGCAATTACATGGCACTGAACGCTACTATATAACGGTTGTGTGTGCAGCTCTCTGCCATTGCATAATAAAATAATTGCAACCACTTACGAGCGACATGTAATCAGCTATTTGTGTGTGTGTTCATGCAAACATGCATATTTGCCTGAGAAATGCTCCTCAAAGTATGCTAAAATCAGTATAAATATAAATATTCATTATTATAGCTGCTGCTGCTACACAAAAGTGTCAACAAGTCAAATTTTACGAGTATATATGTATATATAATATTTTATATATTTGTAAACACACACACATACACAGTTCATAGTATTGAGTTCAATTAATTGACATGTTGCATATTTGCTTTTTAAATATCTTCAATACATATGCGTGCAAATATTTGAGTTCTCGGAGTTTCAGCATAACTGGAAAATTACTAGAAAAAAGTACTTATAGTATATACCATATTAATTAAGCAAAATTAAATTATTGCCAATTAGAAAATTTAGAAGATGGCACCTTTTAATTTGCGTGTTTATTGAGAAATGTTCACTAATAGCAGCCAACAAAAAACAAATACTTAATTAAGTAATAAATATGTATTAGTGCGAACTTTCGACAGCGCACAGTTTATTAATAAATATTTATTAAAATTCGAAATTTAGCAGCAATGTGGCAAAAACGTTATTTAAATTGCAATATTCTATTATATATATAAGGGATCTTTTTGTATTGACATACACATGCATATATAATATTTTTAACATTCTTTCAAGCGTTTATTGTATTAATTACTAATATAACACTTTTCTTCTCTTTTTAGGTAAGTCGACTTTGTTTAAAAATTCTGCAACTAAAACAGGTAACCACTTCAAAGCATCTTCAAAGACAGATCAGTTTTAACCGCGAAAAATATTCGAAAGTATTACTAAATATTTTTTGCTTGAAACTAACATATTTCCTTCGACTAAAAACTTTACATCAAACTTAATTGATTTTTTTTTTTTTTTTTTTTTTTAATTTACTACAGAAACAACTAGATAAACTTTCTAATCAAAAAGCTATCAATCAGTTCATGAATTTTTAAATTTGGTATAGAAAGAGCATATCAAAACTATAACAGCTTAAAAATATTAGAAATTAAAAATAATGTTGCCTACATTTGAAAGCAAAGATAGTGATAATAAGCTGTAAGTGTTCAATTAAGAAATATAAGCAATATTAAAGACAGAGCAAACTTTAATAGAAAAAAATTAGCAGCATTTCAAACTATTATTAGACATTTTCTGGCAAAAATTTAAACATTTCTTTGAACTAAAAATTTTGAATCAAGGATTTTTGAGAATTATTCAATACTTCGTGTATTAAAACTAGAACGTTATAAATCTTAAAATGTTGAAATCTAAATGAGTTCGAAATGTAAACAGAAGTAGACTGAAACTATGAAGGGTTAACTATACTAAACTTGGAATATAATGTGGCCCACATTTGTGAGCAAAGATAATGATGTGCAATTAAAAGAGATAACATCCTAAAAGTATTATCAAAGGCAGCTTAAGGAGGTGCTTAAGGAAGGTGCTTAATGGAGGAAAAGATATAAACCAACTCCAACTATTATTAAATATTTTCCGAAAAAAATTTAAATATTTCTTTGCACCAAAAATTTTAAAAACAAAAGTGACTGATTTTTCAAATTGTCCAACACTAAAGCAATTATATAAACGAGAATTTTGTAGACCTTAAAGGATTAAATGAAAAATGAAAATAATGTTACATTATTGAATTTTTTTCGGCCAAATTACAAAAATTCCTTCGGCCTAAAAAAGTTTAGACCAAACATGATTAATTTTTAAAAATTGCTCACCATTTTACTATCAATATAAAAAAGTAATAGTAATAGTAATAGGTAATGAAAAAAGATATCGATAAAAAGCTAAAAAAAAAAAATGCAAAAATTCGAAAAATAAAAACTAATATTGCCTACATTTGTGCGCACAGCGTTGAGCTTACACATTTGTCGTGCTGTATATACGCGAACTAGTAACAAAATTTTTTGATATATCGAACTGAGATTTTACACACGTACTACTTCCAGCAAAAAGCTGCTCATTTGTTGGAATCACCGATATCGGACAACTATAGCATATAGCTATCATAAAAAATTATCGATCAAACTCAAGCCTTTGTATAGAAAACTTTTTTATTTCACAGGATATCGCTGCGAAATTTAATAAAACCAATAAATCTGAGAAGAAAGTGTTCAGTTCAGACAATTATAGCATATGGCTGCCTTACAAATTGATTAATAAAACTGAAGTCCTTGTAAGAAATGCTTTTCTATTGACAAGCTATCACCACAAGATTTGAAATAGATTATTATGCAAAGCATTGCTACAATCTGCGAAGAACTAGGGCTGATCGGACAACAATAGAGAATAGCTGTCATACAAAATGATGGTCTTATGTGCAGTATAGTAATTGTGATAGAGCCAAAGTTAACATTTTTTCTTGTTTGGCAGATTTTCAATACCCTACTCATTTGAGAAATATATGCTGGGAACTCAAAAATATTTTCGAAAACGATTTGAAATTAAAAAAAAATAATATTTCGAAACCAAAATTGGCATATCTTGAACACATCTGAGCCAGAACTGAGTCAAAAAATTAATTATCTCCCAAATTTCAGTTACCTACTAGATGGCGCTGCCTTCATTAAAATTTTGCGACTTTAAAAAAATTTTAAAATTATTTCTTAATTAAAATTTTATAATTTTTTTAAGTTTTTCTAACCGAAAATGGGATTGATTTATTATATATTTTATGAAAAATTTATATACTGTGTATAAAGAACATCAAACACAACTTTAAAGATTCACTCAAATTTGCATCAGCCAATTTTACAGATGCCACGAAACCGCTCTCGCTTTTATCGCCAAGCGCCAACAACAAAAATTTTCCAGGCGAAATGTGCTGCTTGACTAATTGGCAAAACACGCTGATAATTTTGCGATGTCAATCAAATAAATCATGGTCACACAATCGCTCATATATATATATGTATACATATCTATATATGTATATACATAAATTAGCGAATCTATAATTAGCAACAAAATATATGGACTAAACTAAAACCACAAACAGCGACATGCAACGCGCAGCACACAAAGCTGATCTGCTTGTGGCGGGCCATTGACCCGCTGACTGTTTATATATATAAAAACAAACACACATGCATGTGAGTATATGTGTACGCCGAAGCGCAAAATCAACATTTCGCAATGCAAATACAAATGTACACACACATACAAAGACAAACAATTGCGTAGGCAAATATGAATATTGAATGAATTGGCGAAGACACCTACACATGCATATGCACACCAGCACACATATGTAAACCTGAATAATATTTTTGTTGTTTTTTTTTTTATATTCCAACGCTGTAGCTACATGTGCTGTGCCACTCACGTGCGGCCTAGAGTGCTGACCATTTGACTGCGCACCGTTTAGGCCTAAAGTGGCAAATGCAAATTGACCATGTTGATCGAGCACATACAAATATTTTTGCTAATTTATGTTAATAGATGAGCAATTATGCCAAATTTACTTGCCGAGCGGCAACAACAAAATGCAGGCAAGCATTGACAAGTGCCAGTTAGGGCAGCTTGTGTAATTATTTGTGGATGTTGCAACAAATGTTTAATTTTTGGTAGAAATTGTTGTTGTAATATGTGTATGTTGTTGTTGTTGTTGTTGTTGTTGTAATATACAGATCTCTGCACACATTGAGCAAACTGCGTGAGTCAGGCAAATATCAGATTTAGACAAAGCCAAAAAGTATTAACTTTACTTGTGGCACTATAGTCATACTTGCAGCATGCTACTAGACAGCTTCTTAGGAACTTCTTAATAACTAAATGTGCAACGCACGCACTTTAAGCGTTTAACATACAAATTGTAGACAATTCGTACATCCAGCACAACAAAAGCAACAACAACAACAATGCTTGCTGTAGAAAAAAGATTATAACAAAAAACAAAGAAAAAACGGCTCCTGCACGTAAACAGTTGCACGAAATCCTTTTTTATTATATGCACGCGCACTTATATACCGCTTTGCATTGTTGTTGCATGTCTATGTGTGCATATGCGCACTTGCAACAAGTTTACGCATTTACATTTCCATAAAAATAATCACGTCGCTCATCAACTACCATCATGGCTGCCAAGCTGCATGCTGTTGCACGTTCACTAGCCAAGCTTAGTTGTGTGTATGTATGCGTGCAGTTGTTGCAACGAGCATTATTGCATATTCTGCGCTGGCTGATGAATGACAGGCGCCAGCATTTCCGTCATTATCATTAACGGGCGCATTAAAAGTCATCTCGGTGCGAGCGTTGATGCAAATTCATGCACAGTTATGTTTATATGTTTGAGTATATAATATAAACTGTTAGCGTATATACAGATGTATATGTGATTGCACATACTTTGCCTGCTTTAGTTGTCTGGTATTTAGCTTTGCAATGCCTGCCGAGCATATTTACTTCCGGTTTTGCATTAAATTGCAGTCAAGTGCCGAATTTATATATATATGTAAACTCAAGGGATCGTCTCTTTTTAATAAAAATTATATATAAAATATTTTATACCCTTCACAGATGCATTTTTCTTAGCATAAAAGTATCCTTATCAAGCTTTTGTTCGGTCGGCTTGTGTGGCAGCTATATGCTATAGTAAACCGATCGCAACAATTTTTTTGGAGGCTGTACCGTTACTTTCCGCAACAAACCATGCCTCATTCGGTGAAGATACCTTGACAAATAAAAAAGTTTTCCATACAAAAACTTGATTTCGAGCGTTAAGTTTGTATGTCAGCTATATGCTACAGTCAGCCGATCGCAACAATTTCTTCAGATATTACAACATCAGCTTCGACAATTACCTCGCTCGAATTTGATGTAGATATCTGCTCAAATATAGAAGTTTTCCATACGAAAACTTGTTTTTGATCGTTCAGTTTGTATGGCAGCTATATGCTATAGTGGTATGATAACGGCAGCTACAACAAATGAGCAGCTTTTCGAGGAGTAAATAACGCCTACAAAATTTTAGAAGGATAATTCTAAAACTGAGCAACTAGTTGGCTAGTAAAAACCTCGCGGCAAACCCAATTCAACCTATTCAGGGTATACAAATTCCCGTTTAGTAGCAAACTTCTTAAATTTCGACAATTTCTTATGCATTTTGCACACTCATATTAATTTAGTGGCTTCCAACTTTGCCAATATTATCGACAAAACGTAAATTTGACATGTGTAGCGCCTAAATGTATGCTAAGCTAAATGCTAAATATGCAGAATACCCACACAACGGCAGGAAATTTGCAAGCACTTAATGCAATTTGCATTTGATTTCATATGCATATGCAAATACAAGCGCTGAACTCACACACATGTGCATATGTTAAGCTACAAACACACATATTAAACTATTGTACATATATTAAACTACATAGCATATATTGAATGCTAGCAATAACTATGGAGGCAAATCGAAACAGTTCACATGGCATACAGCGTTGGCCAAGCTCGGACCGTAATGTAAGTAATAGTGGCAGTTTAATAGTACGGTTGAGTTAAATGCTAAGGCAGACAGATCAACAGCGCACGCAAATTTATATATACATATATAATGCATTAACAGATGTACTCAGATAAGTAATGCAAAGCAGTCAGGCGGTGCAATAGAGCAACAAACCGACCAATAGTTCGACAATTTGACATTTGCAACAGCCAGAAATGCTAGCGTTACTGCTCCTATACTTCTATACATATATGTGTGTATATACACCACGGCGTCATACCAATGACCGGCTTATACATTTACCGATGCAAGCTGACTTCTATTTGCACATACAAATACTTGCTTACTTATGATTGTCTGTTATTGCATATTTGATTTTGCGCTTATGTGCGTATATGCAAAATTTTGCATGCTACTGTATGTGTATGTATTTATACATATACATATATGTGCATTTGCGCACATGTGAGTGTACATATTTGCCTGTTCCTCGAAAAACATGTACACTTCAAATTGGTTAAGCGTACAAATTTTACAAATATTACTTTTATGCAGAAATTTCCGTAACGGTATAACTATATTTGTTGTTGGTAAATAAAGGTGTTTGCTTAAGCGTGCACAGCGCTTCCAATATCTATAGAAAATTAAAATTTATTTATAGATTTAAAGAAAATGTAGAACCACGTTTGCTAAATAACAAAAATATAAAATTGAGGCGCTAATAATTAAAAGTGCTTAAAACGCTCTTTAAACTGTAACATTACTATTATTTTGTTGCTTAGTAAAAATTTTCAAATAACCTACATTCTGCAAATAAAAAATGCCTAGCATACCATAAGGCGCTAGTATTAAGTTTTTATAACATGTTTATAATTTTTTTATTATTTATTTTATGTCTATGATATTTTAATTCTTTCATTGCTGCTTCAAATTTCTCTTAATACGCTCTTAACACGAAATTCGTAGCATACCTTATGGAGCTGGTATTAAAAAGTGCACACAACACCCTTTAAACTGTAACATCATTATTATTTTGTTGCTTGCTCAAATTTCTAAATGATTGATGCAAATATAAAATTCATAGCATATATTGAGGCGCTAGTATTAAAAGTTGCGTTTTACACTCTTAGGACCGTAATATTTCTATTATTTTGTTGCTAGTTAGAGCTTAAACAAATTCTTTAAACTAGTGGACCTAATAGTTAACACGTTTTTGCCTCAATTTTGAGGTTGATAGGTACATATATCACTTATTTCTTTTTTGTCGGTAAAATTTATCATATTTTACCCAATTTTCAAATATATTATCTAATTCTAACTGTTTAAAACCTAAATATTCATATTGATCCAATTTAAGCCACCTCCTAAAATCGCGTAGCATACCTTAAGGCTCTAGTATTACATACATATTTTTAAATTGTAATATTTTTAGTTTCTGGTTGCCAGTAAGAGCTTAAACTTATTTTTTAAACTAGTAAAACTTAATCGCTACTTTCTATGGCTCTAATTTTGAAGTTGGGAGATATATATATCCTTTATTTATTTATGTTTTGCCTGTAAATCTAACTATACTTAACCAAATTTTCAACTATGCCTTTGATTAGCCTAAATCTACTTATTAAACCAATATAGGACACCTGCTAAAATTCGTAGCATACCTTAAGGCGCTAATATGATATACATTATTTTAAATGTAATAATTTTTTTATTTTTGGCTGCTATTAACAGATTAAACTAGTTTTTTAAGCAAATGGAACTTAATATCTACATGCTATGCCTCTACCTTTGAGGTTAAGTAAATAATACGAAATTATTTTGAATTCTTTTGTCTGCAAAAATTATTATCTTTAAACAAATTTTCAACAGTTTATTGAGTTTTAACCGAAATCTTCATACTAATCCAATATAGGTCACCAGCTTGCCTCTGCGGCAGCTGGAACCTCAGGCTACCTGGTAACTGTAGCGCTCAAAATTGGATATCAGCTGACCAATGCTTAAAATATGCATACGTATTAAAAATGCATAAAAATATATAAAAATAAATTTACATTTCTATGCCAGCTTATCTTTGTCATGCGTGCGATTGCGCTTTCTGACTCGCTTTTGCTTTGCTTTTGTGCAACGAAAGCTGTTTTGACATATACACATTATAAATATGGCGGCATGTGTGTGTGCTATACTGTTGCACAGAAAAATGGCCTCGTTTGCCGCATTTATTTTACACTTTTTGAATTTAATTATAGCTACATTTATAAGAGTATCTATATATGTATATATGCTATACATATACGTGCATATATACAGATACACTTATAAATATATATAAGCGTACGCATATATGTATAGATATAAGCGTGTTCATCACTATTCACTAACACTTTGCTCATGAACGCTTCAAACAATTTTTATATTGAGACGCTCAAATTTATGCAAAACTGTGCAGATCCAGCAAATATCCATTGAAAGGAACAAAATTGGTTGGCAAGTGCATATGTGCCATATGTGTATATAGATGTATGTGGATAAATATTAAACAAATTAAATTGCATAGAAACACACAGTTACATAAGGTGATATTTCGAAAAAAAACAAATTTTATATATAGACATGCATATTTCCTTATTTAATATGTATATACTATATATTTCTTATGGAAGCGAAACGTTTTCGGTATAATTCAGGTAGACTATTTCTTGGTGCAGAAAAAAATATATGTGTATATACATATATATACGTTATGTATACAGTTATATGCATTGTGCGTCTGTTTGCCTATGCATAGCTTTATAAGTACATGTACATGTGCTTGCTTTTTCACCTTTCATATTTCGCTCATTGCATAAATTTGCATCAATTTATTGCCTGCTTCGCTTTTATAAATATTTTGACGTACATTTTCCTATTTCTCTTTTTTGCTAAACATTTCGCCTATGTGCATTTTTGCTCAGTTAAATTGATGATTTATGTTAGTTTAGTCAAATAATTTAGAAATATTGCCTATATTATATCTCAAGCACATAAGCTTTTATATCGTATACATACGTATATGAAACTATAAAGGTACATTAAAGAATTTACATATTTGAGTGCACATTTATGCTTCATTTTATTACCGCTTTTGTTGTTTAAGCTAATTTTTTATTTATGAACAATTTTTCTTAATTAATGTATGTAGTTATATTAGCAGCTGTGGAGTCAAATTTTGTAAATGAATTTTGCTTAAAAAAATTAAGGGCTTATTAGGAGCGAGCTAAAAAGATTAAAATTTT